>NC_061512.1:2316229-2357382 GCF_022539505.1 Lolium rigidum | reverse complement strand
AGTCCGTGTTAGTTGCATCCAAAATACACAAATTAGAGGCAAGACAATAGCAAAAGTGTTCGGGAAACTAGATACGTTTTGGACGTATCACACCCAAGATAGGTGTAAGGGCGGCTAGATGCCTAAGGGTTGCACGACGATAGCATGTGATACGAAGAACAATGCTAACCCTAAAACACCTATGATAACTACGTTGCTCGCCATCAAAAAGGCTTCAGCACGAGCAACGCATGAACGACGAATAAACGTGTCGTTGCCTAGATCGCAAGATGCGATCTAGGCAGCATGGTGCTTACCCGGAAGAAACCCTCGAGACGGGGAGTTGGCGATGCGCCTAGATTGGTTTGTGGTGAACGTGATTGTTGTTTATTTCATAAACCCTAGGTACATATTTATAGTCCGTAGACTTCCTAATGTGGGAATAATCCCAACTGGGCACGAGCCCAAACTCCATCTAACCGACACGTTTCCTACTATGGTACGTATACACGGGCAAACTAGCCCAAACTTTGTATACAAGGCCGATTCATGTATTTCTTCTATGTATATTCTTCAAGCCCATCTTCAATCGCGGCCCACCTCTGATCCGGTCAAATTCTGGTGATAACAGGAATTGAAGTAGATCATCAAGTCAATCGCTATAAAATTCACTGTGAGCTTTGTTAAAACCTTTTTAGGGTAGACATAATTTGATCCATAGGTTGGATCCAAAAGGAACTAGAATTATTACACAACACTTTAAGTGAGGATCAAATACCAAATCATATAAAGGATCATAACATGGTATTCCTTACAACAACACATTTTTAAGAATCAAACCCTAACTTATTAACACTTAAAAGTTAGCAACTACCATTGTGTGTAATTTAATTCACTTCTAAAACTTATTACCAAATAGGGTAAACCATAGGGTCTAAAGTGCATAAAAGCCACACATTCTTATTTAAATCATATCTTATTAAATATATGGAATCTCATAAAACTAAATCCGTTTACATTACAAATTATAGTTCAAACTATTTGAGTAAAACTAACTATGAGTATTTTGAAACTCATATGATCATGCCTTGGTGAAATCAAACACCACCTATCCAAAAATGAGGAATAACCTTCAACCTTGACCTTTTGACCAATATTATAATATAAATCCAATCAAATAAGATATAGTGACTCATCCACAATAATAAAACCATCCACAAGATATTTAGTAACAAATGCCCCTTGGCTATCGGAAGATAAATTATATGGGAGGATAATAATCATGCCACATAGGATGAAAATATCTACATGACTTGCATTCCAAGCTATTCCACCTCATGCTCAAAGGATTGCTACGGATGAGGGCATGACAACCAAGCACCTTACTCATCAAACCAAAACAAGAGTCACCCACCTATGTGTCATGACACTAGAGCTTGCCCAAGCCTATAAAAGGACCCACACCCTTCATCCATTTGATCATCTTGTAGCATGATACAAGGAAACAAACACATAGAGCCATTCCATACATTAGCTAGGGTCAAGATGAAGAAGCTAGGAGGTGGAGGCATACCACAAGATGCAGGTTTATCAGATTTCCAGAAGAACAAGCTACATAAGATACCAAGGTAGAATTCCTAGGAAAACCATACAGTTACAAGATCATATCATCATATATTGAGTAGAGCCCTAGGATGTGTCAAGGTATTGAGAAGTGAGAGAAGTGATAATACTAACCATATCTATAGCTACAGTGGCGGACGCAGGAAAAAAATTGAGGGTGGGCACACCTCAAAAAAAAATTGCCTTCTCCATTTATGATAAAAGTTTGCCAAATTTAGTTCAAAGCATGAAAGAAGTCTTATACAATGAAATATAGCATAAACAGCAAATTATAGCACTGGGATTTCTTCATTGTACCCTCTCGCATTCCGGTGAAAGTTTCAACTACATCATCTTGTTGCGGTCAGAAACCCACCGGCGAGCAGCGACGGGCAACACAGTAGAGCCGGGAGGCTCCCAGGACTGCGGCTGGCCCTGGTCCCTCGAGCGACGGCCCGCAAAGACTCGGCACGCACGTCCGATGCTGGTGCAAGGGCGTGCCACCTGACCTATACCTGGTCGTGAAGGTGATGGATTTGCTTCGCTTAGTTTCCTGTATGGCATACACGTAAACATTAAATACGAGCCTTGATCGGCTCTCAGGTTGTCCTGTGAATCGGCTCAAGGAGCCGATCCACCCATGATTCGTACGAGGTGTACGATCACATGGTGGTCCTGCTTGATCAATATAAAGCTAAAACGACCTACGACGATTTAGGGTTTTCACCACATAATCGGAACATCCTACGCGTGATTGAGCCCGGCGGCCACGCACGGTGATCATAAACCGACCCTAGACAAGGCCTAAAAACCAACATGAAGTTGATCCCCGGAACATCTTGTCTAGGGCTAGCAAACTACACCCTACGTGCCACTGGATCCTTCAACCCGTTTGTAAGGCCTAACTATGCAGATATTAAACTAATCCTTGAAGAACAAGGAGCAATCATAACAGATCGGATCTACTAAATAATGATCAAGCGAGGTGCCGCCCTTACACCTAAGATAGGTGTAAGGGCGGCTAGACGTCTAAGGGTTGCACTGGACGAAAGCATATGATACGATGAAACAATGCTAACCCTAACACATCTATGATAACTATGTTGCTCGCCATCAACAAGGCTTCAAGCACGAGCAACGCATGAACAACGAATAAACGTGTACTTCCTAGATCGCAAGATGCGATCTAGGCAGCATGATGCTTACCCGGAAGAAACCCTCGAGACAAGGGAGTTGGCGATGCGCCTAGATTGGTTTGTGGTGAACGTGATTGTTGTTTTCCTCAATAACCCTAGATACATATTTATAGTCCGTAGACTTTCTAACGTGGGAATAATCCCAACCGTGCACGAGCCAAATTCTATCTAACCGACACACGTATCCTACTATATTTACAGATACACGGGCAAACTAGCCCAAACTTTGTATACAAGGCCGATTCATGTATTTCTTCCGTGTATATTCTTCAAGCCCATCTTGATCGCGGCCCACCTCTGATCTGGTCAAATTCTGGTGATAACACATGCCCTCCTGGTTTTGGAAATGATAATTCCAAAAACACTCTGATTTTCCTTCGTCGGGTCATGTCGTTACAGAGCAGAACCGCTGCAGTATCCCTCATCCTGATGCCTTGCCTTCTCAACTTCTCTGCGCGATTTGACAATTCTTTGGCACCACTTCCTCGGAACCGCCGTAACATTAACTCTCCCCAATACCCCATTATTTAACCGCGTTGAGCAGTTCGCCCTTCATCCTCTTGCTCCGTACTAGCCATCGGCAAAAAAAACCCCTTCCTCTGTAGCCATGTCTTCTTCCTCCTCCTCCTCCTCTGCCTCCTCAAACCTCTCCTACGTGTCGTCTCCCTTCCGTGAGCCGACACCAGAGTGGGGCTCGTTGGCGGCGCACGACATCCTCGCCCCAACAACGTGGGACAAGGAGGACCATGATTCCTCCGTCTGGTCCGAGGACGACAAATCCTTGACAGACGGAGAGGACGACCTCCAATTCCTCATTGACGGGGAGGAGGAGGCGGAAAGCGAGGACGACCGCTTCTCCTGGGACGACTTCACCTCCTCCGAGGAAGAGGAGGAGGAAGACGACAACGACGACTCCCTCGAGGGTTACCCACTGGCAAAGCGCCTCCGCGCTCGGTGGGACGACGACGATAGCGATGACGACGAGGAGGACGAGGCTCCCGTAGAGGGCTACGGGAGCAGCGACGAGGAGCCCGCCAGCAGCTGCGCCGGTGGCAGTGATGACGACGACGAGGGCAGCAACGGCCCTTAGATTAGGGACTACTAGCATAGGACTAGTAGTAGTAATCGGCTTTTGTTCTTTCTTCCCTGAGCAATCGGCTCTTCTCTGTAAAAGCACCTTTATTAATGAAGAAAATATCTCTAAGCCGATTCTATCCTTTTACCAGTTTTGCCGATTGTCAAAGTAAGTCAACACACCAAGAGCCGATGGCAGCGCATCGGCCCTTGCAATAAAACGCGAGCAAGGCCAGCTCTATTGTCTATTCAAATGGTAACCTGCGACTTATCCGAAAGAACAACACTCGGATCCCCAAATCGCCGCTCGAACAGATTCAAACCACGGCCATACGAATCCTCAGATGTCAATCGCGCGGGTTTGCACTTGCAATGGACCCAATGGCGGAATCATCCAATGTCAACGCTATGGTCTCCGGCCTGAAGGTAATCCTTAACCGCTCCTCGCTGTCCAAACATAGCGCCAGAATCAACAATAAACATCTGAATTAATGCTTCGTTCCATCATTAGTTTCTAGGTATCAGACATTCTACTGCCCATCCTTCTCTTCCGAATTCCTCCCAGCAGCTCCGGTGGTCCTCTTCTGCAACAACTCACCACCTTTGAAGAAGGTTGTGATGCAGGGCCAGCCGATGACACCCCAATCGGCTTTAAAAGCAGAGTGTCTACTAGGTCAGCTGCCCCCCGAGCCTCAGTCAAGGCGAGAACAGCGGTGAGGACACACAGTTCAGTCGAAGGGACTCGAGCTCGGGCAACTCTGAGAAAACCACCACGCAGAGCCAGCCAGACTTGCCACCGTCGGCTTCCAAGAAAAGGTCAGCCACTGAACCTGTCGTTCCCCAAATTCCCATCAAAGCGGGGCAGGGCAGCCCACGCACAAAGAGCCGATGCATCAAGAGAGCTCGCAAGGAACCGCAAGACTTCCCTCTGCATCAAACCAGGAGATATCAAACGTAAATTCATCCTCTCCTTGGCTCATTTTGCATGCTGACCCCTTGTCGCTCTTATCGGCTAACCTCTTCCTCTGCAAACCTCCAGTGGGGAAGTCGAGGAGGTACCCATGCCATCCGCCACTCTGGTCCTAGCAACTTCTACGAGTGTAGTTGAGAAGGTGGCCAACTTGGCCAAGCCGACAGCAGAAATACCAGAGCCGATCACCTCTTCATTGGCTGTTCCTCTGGTCTCAGGGGAGGTATGATCCTTCCATCTAGCTCTACCTTACTCCCTTGCTGTCTCCTGATGTTTTCCTGTTGCTTTGGCCGCGCAGCTGGTAGATCCTGTGTAATTTGTACTAGAGTCGATGGCTGTGCATCGGCTATACATCATGAATTTTTTTTTTACCTGGCCGATTTTCTATCGGCCCCCAATATTTTACTGCACATGTATCGCACATGTTCATCTGTTTAGGTGCCCCCCGAGCCGAATCTGTCAGGTAACTGCAGATATCGGCTCTGTAGTTAGCCAAGGCACTGTACTTGAACATCGGCTCCGTCCGGACCAATATTGACTTCTTCCAGCTCATCAGCCGACGTAAACCCGTATCTCCGCTTTCCGCCGCCCGTTGGATCGACGTTGAACACGGGCGAACGTATGGTGAGGATAATTTTGGCCGATTGCCGGAATCGGCCTCCATGTTGATTGAATTGTTCAATGAAGGTTTACATCTTGGTCTTGCTTCAGTATAACTACGTGACATGCTTGAGACAAGATTATCCCTTTTTATTTTTTGGGGCCGATCACAAGGATCGGCCTGGCCACATTCGTCCATAGATTTTTCTCTTGTTACACGGTCAGGCCGGTGGATAAGACCAGCCTTACTCCGTCCTTCGTCACGTCGATGCGCTCGCAGTCATCCAAAGTGATGTCTGAGAGTGGCTCTTGGCCTGTCGTCTCCCAAACGTTCATGCCAGCCGTTGAAATCTCGGCTGAGTCATCTGCTTGGATGACCTCTACTTCATCTCCATCCCACTGTATTAAACATTGGTGCATCGTGGATGGAATGCAACAGTTGGCGTGGATCCAATCTCTCCCTAGCAGGACAGCATAGGTGCTCTTGCTATCGACAATAAATAACGTCGTAGGGATGGTTTTTCTTCCTACGGTCAGATCCACGTGCAGAACACCTTGTGCTTCAGATGCTTGGCCGTTGAAATTGCTTAGTGTAACATTGGTCCTGATCAGATCCGAGCTAGAGCGTCCCAGCCGACGTAGCATGGAGTATGGCATAATGTTGACTGCCGCTCCGGTGTCCACAAGCATCTTGTTGACAGGCTGCCCATTGATATAACCTCGCAAGTACAGGGCCTTCAGGTGTCTGTAGCTTCTTTCTCGTGGCTTCTCAAAGATAACCGGCCGTGGGCCGCAGTCAAGTTGTGCCACAGGTGCTTCGTCTAATCTTGGAGCACTAAACTCCGCCGGAAGGATGAACACCATATTTGTGCCAGCCGATGTCTCATCATCGGCTTTCCTTTGTCCGGGGCGCCACTCTTTCTTTTGTGGCCGTCCTTCTTCGTCCAGCAGTTCGCTGAATTTTCGCGGCCAGATCAGGCCGCGCCTTCCTTAACGTGTGCAGGTATAACCTTTCGGCTTCCTCCAAACCACGTAGTCGCTGAACCCTACGCTTTTGGGAACGGCTGAGTCCATCAGGGCACCACCTTGGCCGGTGGTACTTATCTCGCCGGTGGTACTTATCTTCTTCCTCTTCATCATCGTCTTCCAATTCCTCGAGATCTTCCACCCGAGAGGACTCAGCGTGCTTGTTCCGAGGCGGGAGAGGCCCTAGACGTTTCAACACGGACACGTTAGCTGCATCCTTCTTCTTCTGTCTACATTCTAGGCAGTTGCCGATTGTAGGAAATCGGCTCATTCCTGAATCCCAGCAGTGTCTGAAGAAGGGACAGTCCCAGTGCCTATCCACGTCGTCTTGCTCTCTTGACTTTTCCTTGGCGTGGCGCTCATATCTCTCCTCGTCGTGATCATGCCGACGATGTCTCCTGGCGTCCCTAGCTAGACGATCTCTTTCGTCATCGTTGTCGTATCGTCGGCGTTGGTCGTATTGACTCACATATTTGTTGAGGAGGTGATCAGAGAGAGGTCGCTGATCTCTCACATTCTTTACTTCTCCCTCTGTGATGTAGCGCTTGCCATCGTGCCGGAGCCGATCGCGTGGAACGGCTTCCTCTTCGTCCTTGTTATGAGAGCAGCTGCCCTCGTCTCTGTCCTTACCAGGGTGGTGCCCAAGTCCTACCATGTTGATGTTGAACGAGAAACCTGGCTGGCACATCCCAGGGTAAGTGCACTCCACCATGTTAACGGCGGGAAGGGGTGTGTGTCGACTTTCATGGCGTACCGGCTGAAAATTAGACGCCCTTGTTCTATCGCCATTTGGATTCGCCGACGCCACACCCTGCAGCCGTTGGTGGTATGGGTGAACGTGTTATGCCACTTGCAGTATGGCTTTCCGTTCAGCTCTCGCGCCGTGGGGATTCTCGTGGCCTTCGGGTACCTTTAGCTGCTTCTCCTTAAGTAAGAGGTCGAAAATTTGCTCAGCCTTGGTCACGTCGAAGTCAAACCCTCTTGGAGGACCTTGTGGCTTAACCCACTTGCGTGACACGGGGCTTGCCCCCGAGTCCATTCAGCCACCGCTACCTCTTGATCTCCCGCGAGCCTTCATCTTCATCCGCCTCAACCAGGACCACCGCACGCTTGAATTTATCCTCGCTATACCTCCGGGTGGCGCTGTTCATATAATGACAGCTTCCGCACCATATGCGCCGTTGAATGGTAGTCTCGCTTGGGAGGCCACATCCTTGATTGGTGATGCGAGACCCACCACCGCCAACTCGATCGCTTCTTTTTCAGTCACACGAGCCGAATAGCATCGGTTCCTAACGGTCCCGAAGCGCCGGATGTATTCCGACACCGTTTCTCCGCGCTTCCGTCGTACTTGTGCTAGATCGGCAATGCCAGCCTCGGAAGCCTCTCGAGTGATACCGCATGTGGAACCGCTCTTCCAACCGCTTCCAAGTCCGGATTGAGTCTCGGTGGCAGCGATGTGTACCACCCGAAAGCCGATCCTGTGAGGGACTGTGCGAAGAACCTCAAACGCAGCTCATCTGATGCTGAGATCGTGCCCAGCTGTGCCAAATATCGGCTCACATGCTCGATTGAGTTGGAACCATCTGACCCAATAAACTTGGAGAATTCAGGGAGCCGATATTTGGGTGGTAGCGGGATCAACTCGTACTCGTTGGGGTACGGCTTGGAATAGCCGATTGCCCTCCTTTTCGGCACCATGCCGAGCTGGTCTCTCAAGATTGTACTCGATCCGATCCGCGGTGCTGGCTGCAGGAGTCGAACTCGAAGATTCGCCGGAGTGGCATACTTAGCCAGCCACGCTTGCTTTCAAGCTCGAGCCAACCGCAGGAGTTGAGCTCTAGAGGTTTGTCGGAGTGGCATACTTAGCTAGCCACGTCTCGCTTCTCAAGATCTGTTCCCGAAGTTCCTCCCCGCTCGTTCCGTAAGTCCCCGCCGTTGCGGCCCGGTTCGTGAGTGCCCGAGCATCGCAGCCGGGCACGTATGTGCACGTGTATCCGTGAGGGATCTCCTTAGGCGCCTCATACAAGAACCGGTAATCACTAGGGTCACCACCGATCTTGTAGACGACGTATGCCGGTGAACTCGGCACTTCGGTGCCGCCAACGCGAATGGCAGCGGTGGTCGGGACTGGAGTGGCATCTCTCCTTGGTGAGTCCATAGAGCTGGTCCTGACGGAGAGTACTGATGCCTCATGATTTCCTGGATCACCCGAAGGGCGACACGCTCCAAAGTGTTCACCAGGCTCTCAGAATGGCGGTGTAGCGAATGAGCTACCATGAAATTAATCTCCTGACGCAGAGACCTGGTGCGTTCTTCTGACGGGGCGGACAGGTCCACTCCATCGAGCGCGCTTCAGGTGAGAACCCTTTCCACCCGATGCCGTGTGAGCGGGTTCTCTCGGAAAGAGCCGATGAGGTCGGCTTCGAGGATCGCTTTGACCTCATCATACTTCTTCTTGAGCTCCTCGGCCGGATCTTCGTACGTGACCGGAGTACCTTCCGCCATCTCAGATGTAAATGGCGATGCGCTTGATGTCGAAGACTGTCCCACCGGGCGTGCCGAATGTGTTGCGGTCGAAACCCACCGGCGAGCAGCGACGGGCAACACAGGAGAGCCGGGAGGCTCCCGGGACTGCGGCTGGCCCCGGTCCCTCGAGCGACGGCCCGCAAAGACTCGGCACGCACGTCCGATGCCGGTGCAAGGGCGTGCCACCCGACCTATACCTGGTCAGGAAGGTGATGGATTTGCTTCGCTTAGTTTCCCGTATGGCATACGTGTAAACATTAAATACGAGCCTCGATCGGCTCCCAGTGTTGTCCCGTGAATCGGCTCAAGGAGCCGATCCACCCATGATTCGTACGAGGTGTACGATCACATGGTGGTCCCGCTTGATCAATATAAAGCTAAAACGACCTACGACGATTTAGGGTTTTCACCACATAATCGGAACATCCTACGCGTGATTGAGCTCGGCGGCCACGCACGGTGATCATAAACCGACCCTAGACAAGGCCTAAAAACCAACATGAAGTTGATCCCCGGAACATCTTGTCTAGGGCTAGCAAACTACACCCTACGTGCCACTGGATCCTTCAACCCGTTTGTAAGGCCTAACTATGCAGATATTAAACTAATCCTTGAAGAACAAGGAGCAATCATAACGGATCGGATCTACTAAATAATGATCAAGCGAGGTGCCGCCCTTACACCTAATGATGCGGGGTGGCCTTCGGACACCTCCACACCAAGACCAACAAGTCCCCCAAGAGGACCGATGACACGAGCCCGAGTCAAAGCGCTACATGATGAGGTGAACTCGCTCCTCACCACCCTTGATCTTGGTACCCCTTTGGATGGATTGCTACCTCATGCCGATGTGCTATGTGTCATTAGGTACAAGGAATCAAGACCACGGAGAGGAGGCCAAGCCAAGGTCAAGGGAAGGAGAGAAGCAACTGGACATGGAGATGGTCATGAAGCCGAAGCCGACGTCGCTCGAAGCGCGCCAAGGAAGAAACGGACGCTGGCCGGTCCAGGACCCGGTCGGACCGGACCCTCAACCGGGCGCCCCGGTCACAGGCCCGGTCAACCGGCCGCCAACCAGACCAGCTCCCTCGTACCGGACGACGACCGGACCCAGGACCGGAAACCTCGCAGATTTCCGGTTTGCGCCCGGTCGACCGGACCCATGACCGGACTGCCCGGTCACAGGCCCGGCCGACCGGACCCAGGACCGGATAGCCCGGTCACAGGCCCGGCCAGACCGGACTCAAACCGGACCCGACGAGGATGCCCCACCAAACTGCCTTAACTTATCCTTTCGCGTACTGTTCGCCCTTGCTGGCCATGTGTGCCTATATAAGTAGCTGGAACCCCTCCTTTACTCTTTAGACTTGTTTTGAACTCAAACCTACCTTTGAGCTTAGTCTCCCTTGGGTATCATCCCTCTGTAATCAAGGCACCTTGGATGTTGACTTTGAACTTGTTGAGTGAGATTCTAGTACTTGTTACTCTCTCTCCCTCACCAAGCTCTTCCTCTCCAACCCCAATCTCTCTCCGGGAATTCTACCTCGTGTCTCTTCCTCGGAGATTCTATTGGCGTGGTCCATCGAGCCACGGAGGTAAGCATCGGGTGTATCGGGTTGGTGTGCGTGCGTGAGTCTCGGAGTTCCTCGTGCCCGTCGTGTTCTTCGTGTTCCTCGCGTTTTTCCATCTCACCCCTTGGTTTCGAAGTCAATCCGCGAGATCGGGCCACACACGGGGTCCTAGACCTCATCATATGGTATCAGCAGCCTTTGGTTTCCGCGGATTTGACCCTCCACCCACCCGATTTCGTCCCTAGAAAATTTTCCAAAAAATCCCCAAAAATAGCCCCAAATTGCCTCTTGACCGATCTGTGATTTGGTTGCGTTTTGAGTGGTTTTGGTCCGTGGATTTGGTGTTGTTGTGCTTGATCTACTATTTCCCCAACTTTGAGCCTCCAATTCCATCGTTTCCCTTCGATTTGGCCGATTTGGTTTTGGTTTGGGGAAGAACAGAGAGAGAAACGTCCAGCCCGCGAAATCCGGTCGAGGAGCCGGTCAACCGGGCCACAGACCGGCCGGCCCAGCCCAAACCCCGGTCGACCGGCCGGCAAACCGGACACGCCGGTCCAGGCTCCGGTCCAACCGGGCCCCAGACCGGGCGCATCTTCGCCCCCCCCTTCGACCTCGACATCCGGCGATCTCCACCACCACCACCACCATCGCAGGTATAACTTACAGCTGTCCCGTTGTAACCCCTCTTCCTTTTGCGATCTATCCCATCGAGCATTGCTTGTCTAGTGTTGCGAGACATTGCACGTGGCCCCGCATTGTGAGGTGTGTGTGTAGCGTTGAGTAAGGCACCCAAGCAAACACTCGTGTGGCAAGATAGCAAAAGCGAGGCTAACGCTAACATAGTGCGTGAAAAAGCCCCAAAAACACAAAAAGAGTGCGAGTAGCACCATACATCCATACATCCATACATCCATACGCCCATACATACAAAAGTGTCCAAGTGCCACCAAAGATACAAACGAGTGCAAGTGCCACCATATACAAAAGAGAAAAAGCTTTTAAGCAAAGAGAGAGAAGAGAAGAGAGGTCACGTGTGAATCTAGTTGTCTCTCCTTTTGCAACCAAAGCTTTGCCTCTCCTTGTGTTAGTGTGACACCGAGCATCCGTACATACAATTTTCCGCTCACTTTTGGTTGCACTAACCCCGCTTATCTCGTGTGTGTGTTCCACATCCTTTTTCCGTGTTTATAGTGATCTTCGCATCAACACTTGGATTTTTGGATTTCCACCACTCTTAACAACATACTCGATCTTGGATTTGTCTTTTGGCTTTCCACAACACTCGCCTAACACCATATTTTCTAGCTTTTGCGTGTGGTTTTGCGTGTGTTCCCGATACACTTGATCTTGCTTTCGGTTTGGTGGATTGCCTCAATACTATCTTACCTTGGTAAGAGTGCGAGGTAGTCTCCTTCCACTAACATACACAACCTAGTGCTTGTCTTTGCATCATGGATAGGAGCGGAGATCATGCAAGGGAGGGAGAAGTCCTCCGCAACACCGAGAGGTTGGCTACTCAACACAACCTATGGACGCAACGCCAAGAGTTCAAGGAGCAACTCACACTCTTCGAGACGCGCATCGTTGAGCAATACGATGAAGTGGCACACAACTTCTCCGTTGTGAACCAAGACTTGGCTCTCCTTCGCGAAGCTACGGACAACTTGAATGGTCAAATGGCGGCCAATGATGCGAACATGGAGCGGCGTATGGATAACCTCGAGCGCGCCATCACCAACTTGGGTCGTCATCGCCGACACCGCTCTACTTCATCATCCTCAAGCTCATCACAAGATTACTACTCTCATGGTCACCGTTCGTCCTCAAGCTCCTCCTCAAGGCGTGAAGACCATCATCGACCGCATCGCTCACATGCTCGTCATGAAGACTCTCGCTCCAACTCTAGGCGAGGAGAAATACATCGCCATGCTCGTCCACAAGAACGTCCTCCACAAGATCGTCCTCAACCGGATGGCCATGCCCACCATGGGCGTGACGGCCACCCACATGACAACGTCTTCCACAACATGGAGCCACATGGTGATGCTCAAGGCCATGGACATCAAGACCAACCGAGGCGTGATCTACGCAATCATCCTCGCCATGACCAACGTGGAAGAGGAGACCCACCACATGAGCAAGATGAGAGGGCCATCTTTGGGCGTCGTCAACCACCTCGTCAAGATCTTCAACCACATCCTCACCGAGAACCAAGTGAAGCAAGTGTGCACCTCCAACACCAACCCAATGCTATGGTTGGCCGTCGAAGACCTCCTATTCCTCCTCAAGCCGCAAGAGATGAAGGTGCCCCTCCTCGTCGAAGAAACTTGGAGGATGAAGAGAACATGTTTGGAAGACTCAAGTTCACCATGCCAAAGTTCAAGGGAGAAGAAGACGCCGAGGCATACCTCTCATGGGCACTCAAGGTTGACAAGATATTCCGCATCCACAACTACTTCGGTGCCAAGAAGGTGGCTATGGCGTCCCTTGAGTTCGAGGACTACGCAAACACTTGGTGGGAGCAAGTCCTCACTCTTCGAGAAGAGAAGGGTGAACCTCCAATTGCCACTTGGGAAGAAATGAAGAAAGAGATGCATGCTCGTGATACGTCTCCGACGTATCGATAATTTCTTATGTTCTATGCCATATTATTGATGATACCTACATGTTTTATGCACACTTTATGTCATATTCGTGCATTTTCTGGAACTAACCTATTAACAAGATGCCGAAGTGCCAGCCTCCTGTTTTCTCGCTGTTTTTGGTTTCGAAATCCTAGTAACGAAATATTCTCGGAATTGGACGAAACGAAGACCCAGGGGCCTATTTTTCCACGGAGCTTCCAGAAGACCGAAGAACATACGAAGTGGGGCCACGAGGTGGCCAGACCACATGGCGGCGCGGCCAAGGGGGGCCCGCGCCGCCCTGTGGTGTGGGCCCCTCGTCTGGCCCCCGACTCTGCCCTTCCGCCTACTTAAAGCCTCCGTCGCGAAACCCCTGATGCGAAAAACCACGATACGGAAAACCTTACTGAGACGCCGCCGCCGCCGATCCCATCTCGGGGGATTCGGAGATCTCCTCCGGCACCCTGCCGGAGAGGGGATTCATCTCCCGGAGGACTCTACACCGCCATGGTCGCCTCCGGAGTGATGAGTGAGTAGTTCACCCCTGGACTATGGGTCCATAGCAGTAGCTAGATGGTTGTCTTCTCCTCATTGTGCTTCATTGTTGGATCTTGTGAGCTGCCTAACATGATCAAGATCATCTATCTGTAATACTCTATGTTGTGTTTGTCGGGATCCGATGGATAGAGAATACCATGTCATGTTAATTATCAAAGTTATTACACATGTGTTGTTTATGATCTTGCATGCTCTCCGTTTCTAGTAGAGGCTCTGGCCAAGTTTTTACTTTTAACTCCAAGAGGGAGTACTTATGCTCGATAGTGGGTTCATGCCCGCATTGACACCCGGGACGAAGTGACGTAAAGTTCTAAGGTTGTGTTGTGCTCGTTGCCACTAGGGATAAAACATTGGCGCTATGTCCGAGGATGTAGTTGTTGATTACATTACGCACCATACTTAATGCAATTGTCTCGTTGCTTTGCAACTTAATACCGGAGGGGGTTCGGATGATAACCTCGAAGGTGGACTTTTTAGGCATAGATGCAGTTGGATGGCGGTCTATGTACTTTGTCGTAATGCCCAATTAAATCTCACTATACTTATCATGTCATGTATGTGCATTGTTATGCCCTCTCTATTTGTCAATTGCCCGACTGTAATTTGTTCACCCAACATGCTTTTATCTTATGGGAGAGACACCTCTAGTGAACCGTGGACCCCGGTCCATTCTTTAATACTGAAATACAAATCTGCTGCAATACTTGTTTTTACTATTTTCTCTACAAACAATCATCTTCCACACAATACGGTTAATCCTTTGTTACAGCAAGCCGGTGAGATTGACAACCTCACTGTTTCGTTGGGGCAAAGTACTTTGGTTGTGTTGTGCAGGTTCCACGTTGGCGCCGGAATCTCCGGTGTTGCGCCGCACTACATCCCGCCGCCATCAACCTTCAACGTGCTTCTTGGCTCCTCCTGGTTCGATAAACCTTGGTTTCTTTCTCGAGGGAAAACTTGCTGCTATGCGCATCATACCTTCCTCTTGGGGTTGCCCAACGAACGTGTGAAATACACGCCATCAAGCATATTTTCCGGCGCCGTTGCCGGGGAGATCAAGACACGCCGCAAGGGGAGTCTCCACTTCTCAATCTCTTTACTTTGTTTTTGTCTTGCTTTATTTTATTTACTATTTTGTTTGCTGCACTTATATCAAAACACAAAAAAATTAGTTGCTAGCTTTACTTTATTTACTCGTCTTGTTTGCTATATCAAAAACACAAAAAAATTAGTTTACTTGCATTTACTTTATCTAGTTTGCTTTATTTACTACTGTTAAAATGGCCAACCCTGAAAATACTAAGTTGTGTGACTTCACTAGCACAAATAATAATGATTTCTTATGCACACATATTGCTCCACCTGCTACTACAGCAGAATTCTTTGAAATTAAACCTGCTTTACTTAATCTTGTCATGAGAGAGCAATTTTCTCGGTGTTAGTTCCGATGATGCTGCTGCCCATCTCAATAATTTTGTTGAACTATGTGAAATGCAAAAATATAAAGATGTAGATGGTGACATTATAAAATTAAAATTGTTCCCTTTCTCATTAAGAGGAAGAGCTAAAGATTGGTTGCTATCTCCGCCTAAGAATAGTATTGATTCCTGGACTAAATGCAAGGATGCTTTTATTGGTAGATATTATCCCCCTGCTAAAATTATATCTTTGAGGAGTAGCATAATGAATTTTAAACAATTGGATAATGAACATGTTGCTCAAGCTTGGGAAAGAATGAAATCTCTCGGTTAAAAATTGCCCAACCCATGGACTCGACTACTTGGATGATCATCCAAACCTTCTATGCAGGACTAAATTTTTCTTCGCGGAATTTATTGGATTCAGCTGCTGGAGGTACCTTTATGTCCATCACTCTTGGTGAAGCAACAAAGATTCTTGATAATATGATGGTTAATTACTCTGAATGGCACACGGAAAGAGCTCCACAAGGTAAGAAGGTAAATTTTATTGAAGAATCCTCTTCCTTGAGTGATAAGATTGATGCTATTATGTCTATGCTTGTTAATGGTAGGACTAATGTTGATCCTAATAATGTTTCGTTAGCTTCATTGGTTGCTCAAAATTCTAGACCACATCCTCGCTAATGGTAATTCTTATGGTAGATATGTTTCACCTAATGAGGAAAAGATGTTAGAAATTGAAAGGTCCACCAAGAGCTTTATGCAATCACAGTATGAGCAAAATAAATTGTTTACTAAGACTATGAATGAGCAATCTACCTTGTTGAATAAAATAGGAAATCAACTTGAAAATCTGAATATGGAGATTTCTGGGTTGCAAACTAAACTTGCAAATGCTGAAGACCGAATCTCATACATGTCTGCGTCACAATCTTCTTTAATTAATAAAATGGCTGCTAAACCTTATGATATTGAAAATAAAATTGTTACTACAGCAAATGCCATCCAAGTTAGAATTAATGAGAATATAAGATTAATGGCTGAACTCGCGTGCTAGGTGGGATAGAGAAGAAAATGAAAAACTAGCTAAAAAAGAAAATGTAGCTAAAGTTTGGACTATTACCACCACTAGCAATGCTAATGACTCATATGTTGCTGCACCTCCTACTATCAATGGTAAAATAATTGGTGTTGGCAATGCTTCTACTCCTAGTGCAAAGCGCGCAAAATTACCCGAAACCGCTAAAACTGCTGAAACCGCTTGTGATAAAACTGCTGAAATTTTTTCCAACCTTGGGGATGATAATCCCATTGCTTTAGATTGTAATGATTTAGATTTTGATGATTGCCATATCTCTGAAGTTATAAAGTTCTTACAAAAACTTGCTAAAAGTCCCAATGCTAGTGCTATAAATTTGGCTTTCACAAAACATATTACAAATGCTCTCATAAAAGCTAGAGAAGAGAAACTAAAACTTGAAACTTCTATTCCTAGAAAGCTAGAGGATGGTTGGGAGCCCATCATTAAAATGAGAGTCAAAGATTTTGATTGTAATGCCCTATGTGATCTTGGTGCAAGTATTTCTGTTATGCCTAAAAAAGTCTATGATATGCTTGACTTGCCACCATTGAAGAATTGTTATTTGGATGTTAATCTCGCTGATAATGCTAAAAAGAAACCTTTGGGGAAAGTTGATAATGTTCATATTATGGTTAACAATAACCTTGTCCCCGTTGATTTTGTTGTCTTGGATATTGAATGCAATGCATCTTGCCCCATTATATTGGGAAGACCTTTTCTTCGAACCGTTGGTGCTACTATTGATATGAAGGAAGGTAATATTAAATATCAATTTCCTCTCAAGAAAGGTATGGAACACTTCCCTAGAAAGAGAATGAAGGTACCTTATGATTCTATTATTAGAACAAATTATGATGTTGATGCTTCATCTCTCGATGTTACTTGAGTTACACTTTCGCGCCTAGCTGAAAGGCGTTAAAGAAAAGCGCTTATGGGAGACAACCCATGTTTTTACTCCAGTATTTTTGTTTTATATTTGTGTCTTGGAAGTTGTTTACTATTGTAGCAACCTCTCCTTATCTTAGTTTTATGTTTTGTTGTGCCAAGTAAAGTCTTTGATAGAAAAGTAAGTACTAGATTTGGATTATCTGCGCAGCTTCCGATTTCTTTGCCGTCACGAATCTGGGTCTATCTCCCTGTAGGTAGCTCAGAAAATTACGCCAATTTACGAGCATGATCCTTAGATATGTACGCAACTTTCATTCAATTTGAGAATTTTCGTTTGAGCAAGTCTGGTGGCCTAATAAAATCCATCTTTACGGACTGTTCTGTTTTGACAGATTCTGTCTTTTATTTCGCATTGCCTCTTTTGCTATGTTGGATGAATTTCTTTGATCCACTAATGTCCAGTAGCTTTATGCAATGTTCAGAAGTGTTAAGAATGATTGTGTCACCTCTGAACATGTGAATTTTTATTATGCACTAACCCTCTAATGAGTTGTTTCGAGTTTGGTGTGGAGGAAGTTTTCATGGGTCAAGAGAGGAGTATGATGCAATATGATCAAGGAGAGTGAAAGCTCTAAGCTTGGGGATGCCCCGGTGGTTCACCCCTGCATATATTAATAAGACTCAAGCGTCTAAGCTTGGGGATGCCCAAGGCATCCCCTTCTTCATCGACAACATTATCAGGTTCCTCCCCTGAAACTATATTTTTATTCCGTCACATCTTATGCACTTTGCTTGGAGCGTCGGTTTGTTTTTGTTTTTTGTTTTGTTTGAATAAAATGGATCCTAGCATTCACTTTATGGGAGAGAGACACGCTCCGCTGTAGCATATGGACAAATATGTCCTTAGGCTCTACTCATAGTATTCATGGCGAAGTTTCATCTTCGTTAAATTGTTATATGGTTGGAATTGGAAAATGATACATGTAGTAACTCTAAAATGTCTTGGATAATTTGATACTTGGCAATTGTTGTGCTCATGTTTAAGCTCTTGCATCATATACTTTGCACCCATTAATGAAGAAATACTTAGAGCTTGCTAATTTGGTTTGCATATTTGGTTTCTCTAGAGTCTAGATAACATCTAGTATTGAGTTTTGAACGACAAGGAAGACGGTATGGAGTCTTATAATGTTTACCATATGTCTTTTATGTGAGTTTTGCTGTACCGTTCATCCTTGTGTTTGTTTCAAATAACCTTGCTAGCCTAAACCTTGTATCGAGAGGGAATACTTCTCATGCATCCAAAATCCTTGAGCCAACCACTATGCCATTTGTGTCCACCATACCTACCTACTACATGGTATTTATCCGCCATTCCAAAGTAAATTGCTTGAGTGCTACCTTTAAAATTCCATCATTCACCTTTGCAATATATAGCTCATGGGACAAATAGCTTAAAAACTATTGTAGTATTGAATATGTACTTATGCACTTTATCTCTTATTAAGTTGCTTGTTGAGCGATAACCATGTTTCTGGGGACGCCATCAACTATTCTTTGTTGGATATCATGTGAGTTGCTATGCATGTCCGTCTTGTCCGAAGCAAGAGAGATCTACCACCTTCATGGTTGGAGCATGCATATTGTTAGAGAAGAACTTTGGGCCGCTAACTAAAGCCATGATTCATGGTGGAAGTTTCAGTTTGGACATATATCCTCAATCTCATATGAGAATAATAATTGTTGCCACATGCTTATGCATTAAAGAGGAGTCCATTATCTGTTGTCCATGTTGTCCCGGTATGGATGTCTAAGTTGAGAATAATCAAAAGCGAGAAATCCAAAATGCGAGCTTTCTCCTTAGACCTTTGTACGGGCGACATGGAGGTACCCCATTGTGACACTTGGTCAAAACATGTGCATTGCAAAGATCCGGTAGTCCAAGTTAATTAGGACAAGGTGCGGGCACTATTAGTATACTATGCATGAGACTTGCAACTTGTAAGATATAATGTACATAACTCATATGCTTTATTACTACCGTTGACAAAATTGTTTCATGTTTTCAAAATAAAAGCTCTAGCACAAATATAGCAATCGATGCTTTCCTCTTTGAAGGACCATTCTCTTTACTTTTATGTTGAGTCAGTTCACCTATTTCTCTCCACCTCAAGAAGCAAACACTTGTGTGAACTGTGCATTGATTCTTACATACTTGCATATTGTACTTGTTATATTACTCTATGTTGACAATTATCCATGAGATATACATGTTACAAGTTGAAAGAAACCGCTGAAACTTAATCTTCCTTTGTGTTGCTTCAATGCCTTTACTTTGATTTATTGCTTTATGAGTTAACTCTTATGCAAGACTCATTAATACTTGTCTTGAAGTACTATTCATGAAAAGTCTTTGCTTTATGATTCACTTGTTTTCTCATGTCATTACCATTGTTTTGATCGCTGCATCCACTACATATGTTTACAAATAGTATGATCAAGGTTATGATGGCATATCACTTCAGAAATTATCTTTGTTATCGTTTTACCTCGCTCGGGACGAGCAGTAACTAAGCTTGGGGATGCTTGATACGTCTCCGACGTATCGATAATTTCTTATGTTCTATGCCATATTATTGATGATACCTACATGTTTTATGCACACTTTATGTCATATTCGTGCATTTTCCGGAACTAACCTATTAACAAGATGCCGAAGTGTCGGCTCTCGTTTTCTGCTGTTTTTGGTTTCGTAAATCCTAGTAACGAAATATTCTCGGAATTGGACGAAACGAAGACCCAGGGGCCTATTTTTCCACGGAGCTTCCAGAAGACCGAAGAACATACGAAGTGGGGCCACGAGGTGGCCAGACCACATGGCGGCGCCGCCAAGGGGGGCCCGCGCCGCCCTGTGGTGTGGGCCCCTCGTCTGGCCCCCGACTCTGCCCTTCCGCCTACTTAAAGCCTCCGTCGCGAAACCCCTGATGCGAAAAACCACGATACGGAAAACCTTACTGAGACGCCGCCGCCGCCGATCCCATCTCGGGGGATTCTCGGAGATCTCCTCCCGCACCCTGCCGGAGAGGGGATTCATCTCCCGGAGGACTCTACACCGCCATGGTCGCCTCCGGAGTGATGAGTGAGTAGTTCACCCCTGGACTATGGGTCCATAGCAGTAGCTAGATGGTTGTCTTCTCCTCATTGTGCTTCATTGTTGGATCTTGTGAGCTGCCTAACATGATCAAGATCATCTATCTGTAATACTCTATGTTGTGTTTGTCGGGATCCGATGGATAGAGAATACCATGTCATGTTAATTATCAAAGTTATTACACATGTGTTGTTTATGATCTTGCATGCTCTCCGTTTCTAGTAGAGGCTCGGCCAAGTTTTTTACTTTTAACTCCAAGAGGGAGTACTTATGCTCGATAGTGGGTTCATGCCCGCATTGACACTCGGGACGAGTGACGTAAAGTTCTAAGGTTGTGTTGTGCTGTTTCCACTAGGGATAAAACATTGGCGCTATGTCCGAGGATGTAGTTGTTGATTACATTACGCACCATACTTAATGCAATTGTCCGTTGCTTTGCAACTTAATACCTGGAGGGGTTCGGATGATAACCCGAAGGTGGACTTTTTAGGCATAGATGCGGTTGGATGGCGGTCTATGTACTTTGTCGTAATGCCCAATTAAATCTCACTATACTTATCATGTCATGTATGTGCATTGTTATGCCCTCTCTATTTGTCAATTGCCCGACCGTAATTTGTTCACCCAACATGCTTTTATCTTATGGGAGAGACACCTCTAGTGAACTGTGGACCCCGGTCCATTCTTTAATACTGAAATACAAATCTCGTCTGCAATACTTGTTTTTACTATTTTCTCCGCAAACAATCATCTTCCACACAATACGGTTAATCCTTTGTTACAGCAAGCCGGTGAGATTGACAACCTCACTGTTTCGTTGGGGAAAAGTACTTTGGTTGTGTTGTGCAGGTTCCACGTTGGCGCCGGAATCTCCGGTGTTGCGCCGCACTACATCCCGCCGCCATCAACCTTCAACGTGCTTCTTGGCTCCTCCTGGTTCGATAAACCTTGGTTTCTTTCTGAGGGAAAACTTGCTGCTGTGCGCATCATACCTTCCTCTTGGGGTTGCCCAACGAACGTGTGAAATACACGCCATCAGCTCGCTTTGTCCCCACACACTACATGACCGACCTCTTCAACAAGCTCCAAAAGCTGAAGCAAGGCACCAAGACCGTTGAGGAGTTCTACAAGGAGATGGAGCTCCCTATGATGCAAGCCAACATCCAAGAGTCCGATGACCAAACCATTTCTCGTTTCTTCAATGGCCTCAATTACCCCATCAAGAGGATCGTCGAGTTCCAACCATACTCCAACATGGTTGAGTTGGTCCATCAAGCATCGAAGGCCGAGCGCCAAGTGATTGAGGACATCAAGTACTCCAAGGCCAAGACCTATTTCTCCTCCAAGCTCGCTACATCGACTCCTTCTACTACATCAACTCCTCATGCTACAAGTGCCAAGGCCGACGTGTCCTCTACAACGTTCAAGAAACCGACTATCCAAAGTCGCATGAAGCAAACGGTCTCCTCCACCGCCTCCTCTAAGGCATCCACGGTACCCTCTAGTGTCACTTGCTTCAAGTGTGGCACCCAAGGTCACAAGTCGTTTGAGTGCAAGAACACCAAGGTCATGATCACTATGGAGAATGGTGATATCGAGACGCTTGATGAGGATGAATATGAAGCCCTTGTGCAAGCCGCCGTGGAAAGTGAAGAAGCTTATGAGCAAGAAAGTGGAGAAGATCCTCTCTTATGTGAGCATGACCCAAGTCCCTCACTTGTGGTCACAAGGGTGCTAACAACTCAACCTCAAGCTAGGGAAGAACAACGGTGAAACATCTTCCAAACCCGTGCCGG
The DNA here is from genome assembly GCF_022539505.1 of Lolium rigidum. NCBI lineage: Eukaryota > Viridiplantae > Streptophyta > Magnoliopsida > Poales > Poaceae > Lolium > Lolium rigidum. The sequence goes on along the minus strand of NC_061512.1, from coordinate 2,335,316 downwards.
AATTGGTGGCAAGTCGATCAAGGTCATCATAGACGGTGGAAGTTGCCATAACCTCGCAAGCACCGAGTTGTGTGAGAAGCTCAACCTCACTCTCCGCAAGCATCCTCACCCTTACCATATCCAATGGTTGAGTGACAAGGGCAACGTCAAGATACAACATACCGTCACCGTCACTTTCAAGATTGGACCTTATGAAGATACTATTGAGTGTGACGTGGTACCCATGACGGTGTGCCACATGTTGCTTGGCCGCCCTTGGCAATATGACAAGAAGGCTATACATGATGGACTCTCCAACACATACACCTTCAAGGTCAACGACAAGAAGTTCGAGCTACGCCCCATGACTCCTAGCCAAATCATAGCCGACAATGCGAAGGCTCTAGCGAGGGCACAACACCACTCCCACCATAGTGAGTTGAGAGGTGAGGGAGCGATCCACCAAATGGAGAGTGAGCGCCACAAGCCATACAAGAGTGAGCGAAAGAGCGTCCTCCTAGCCACCAAAAGCGAGTGGAGAGAAGTGCAAGCAAACCCATCCACCATATTGCACTACGTCCTCATTTGCAAGGGACCGTCCTCAGAGACTAACGACTTAACCACCATTCCTTCATCTTTGTTGTCTATTTTGAAGGAGTTCCAAGATGTCTTCCCCGACGAGCTCCCTCATGGACTTCCACCGCTTCGGGGCATAGAGCACCGCATCGACCTCATACCCGGCGCTCCGCTTCCAAACCGTGCCGCCTACCGCACCAACCCAGAAGACACAAAGAAGATCCAACGCCAAATACAAGATCTCCTCGCTAAAGGGTACGTTCGCGAAAGCCTTAGCCCTTGTGCGGTTCCCGTGATTCTTGTGCCTAAACCGGATGAGACGCAACGGATGTGTATGGATTGTCGCCCCATCAATGCCATTACCGTCCGTTACCGCCATCCCATTCCGCGTTTAGACGATATGCTTGATGAGCTTAGTGGTGCCACGATTTTCTCTAAAATCGATTTGCGTAGTGGCTACCACCAAATCCGCATGGCCATTGGTGATGAATGGAAAACGGCATTCAAGACCAAACTTGGTCTATATGAATGGCTTGTTATGCCATTTGGTCTATCCAATGCTCCATCAACTTTCATGCGCCTCATGAATCACATCTTGCGTCCTCTCATTGGCAAGAGTGTGGTTGTCTATTTCGATGACATTCTCATTTATAGCAAAAATCTCGAGGACCATGTGCAACATGTGAGAGAGGTCTTGTGCATCTTGCGTCATGAAAAGCTTTATGCTAACCTCCCCAAATGCACTTTTGCTCAAAACAAATTGGTTTTCCTTGGCTTTGTGGTTTCCGCTAATGGGATTGAAGTTGATTCTTCCAAGGTAGAGGCCATCCATAATTGGCCTACTCCTACAAATGTTGGCCAAGTCCGAAGTTTTCATGGACTTGCCGGGTTTTACCGCCGCTTTGTGAAAGACTTTAGCACCATTGCTTGTCCTTTGAATGAGCTTACCAAGAAGAATGTTCCGTTTGTTTGGGGCAAGGCCCAACAAAATGCTTTTGATGAGTTGAAGAAACGCCTTACCGAAGCTCCCCTTCTTGTTCTTCCAAATTTTGCCAAAACTTTTGAGATTGAGTGTGATGCAAGTGGGCTTGGTATTGGTGGCGTTCTTATGCAAGATGGAAAACCCGTGGCATACTATAGTGAGAAGTTAGATGGCGCACGCCTCAACTATCCTATATATGACAAGGAGCTCTACGCTTTGGTTCGTGTTCTTGAAGTTTGGCAACACTATCTTTGTCCAAAAGAGTTTATCATTCATTCCGACCATGAGTCTTTGAAGTACTTGAAAAGCCAACACAATTTGAACAAACGTCATGCAAAATGGGTTGAGTTCATTGAGTCCTTCCCGTATGTAATCAAATACAAGAAGGGCAAGGACAATGTAGTGGCGGATGCTCTTTCCCGCAAAAACACCCTTTTGCTCACTCGCTTGGATTTCATGTCTTGGGACTCGAAGAGATCAAAGAACTCTATACTTCCGATTCTTTCTTTGCTCCGATATTTGAAAAGTGTTCCATTGAACGAGGACTCGATGATTTCTATTTGCACCAAGGATTCTTGTTCAAAGGAAACAAACTTTGTATCCCTATGTCCTCGCTTCGCCTTTTGCTCTTACAAGAATCGCATGGAGGTGGTCTCATGGGTCACTTCGGAAGAGAGAAGACATACGCCATGCTCTCGACCCACTACTATTGGCCAAGGATGTACCGCGACGTGGAACGCCTTTGTCGCCGATGCACCACTTGCTTACAAGCTAAGTCTACCTCTAACCCCTATGGTCTTTATACGCCATTGCCTATACCTCATGCACCATGGACGGATATTAGCATGGATTTTGTACTAGGGTTGCCTCGCACCAAACATGGACATGATTCAATCTTTGTGGTAGTGGATAGGTTCTCTAAGATGGCACATTTCATACCTTGCCATAAGAGCGATGATGCTTCATACATTGCTTCATTGTTTTTCAGGGAAATTGTCCGCCTACACGGAGTACCGGCAAGCATTGTGTCGGACCGAGACGTCAAGTTCATGAGCTATCTATGGAAGTCGCTCATGGCAAAGTTTGGAGTGAAGCTCTTATTCTCATCGTCTTCACACCCTCAAACCGATGGCCAAACGGAGGTGGTCAATAGAAGCCTCTCCACTCTCCTCCGCATCCTCGTGAAGAAAAACTTGAAGTCATGGGAAGAGTGTCTTCCACACGCGGAGTTCGCCTACAACCGCGCCAAGCACTCTACAACATTAAAGAGCCCCTTCATGGTCGTCTACGGTTTCGAACCTCCCACGACACTCGACATACTACCACTTCCACTCCATGAGAGAACGAACATGGAATTCGACAAGCGCACCGCCGCCATGAAGAAACTACATGAAGAGACAAGAGCAACAATTCAAGAACATGTGCTTCGTCAAGCTACAAGACTCAACGCCAAGAAGAAGGAACGCATCTTTGAGGAAGGCGACCTCGTTTGGATCCACCTCCGGAAGGAAAGATTCCCTCGTGAACGCAACTCAAAGCTCAAGCCAAGAGGAGATGGCCCCTTCAAGGTCCTCAAACGAATCAACAACAACGCTTACGTCATCGACATCCCCACCTCCAAGTACTTGGTGAGCAACACGTTCAACGTGTCGGACTTATCGCCATATCATGAAGATGAAGAGGAACAAGAGTCGAGGACGACTCTTTCCCAAGGGGGGGGAGATGATGCGGGGTGGCCTTCGGACACCTCCACACCAAGACCAACAAGTCCCCCAAGAGGACCGATGACACGAGCCCGAGTCAAAGCGCTACATGATGAGGTGAACTCGCTCCTAACCACCCTTGATCTTGGTACCCCTTTGGATGGATTGCTACCTCATGCCGACGTGCTATGTGTCATTAGATACAAGGAGCATCAAGACCACGGAGAGGAGGCCAAGCCAAGGTCAAGGGAAGGAGAGAAGCAGCTGGACATGGAGATGGTCATGAAGCCGAAGCCGACGTCGCTCGAAGCGCGCCAAGGAAGAAACGGACGCTTGCCGGTCCAGGACCCGGTCGGACCGGACCCTCAACCGGGCGCCCGGTCACAGGGCCCGGTCAACCGGCCGCCAACCGGACCAGCTCCCTCGTACCGGACGACGACCGGACCCAGGACCGGAAACCTCGCAGATTTCCGGTTTGCGCCCGGTCGACCGGACCCATGACCGGACTGCCCGGTCACAGGCCCGGTCAGACCGGACCCAGGACCGGATAGCCCGGTCACAGGCCCGGTCAGACCGGACTCAAACCGGACCTGACGAGGATGCCCCACCAAACTGCCTTAACTTATCCTTTCGCGTACCTGTTCGCCCTTGCTGGCCATGTGTGCCTATATAAGTAGCTGGAACCCCTCCTTTACTCTTTAGACTTGTTTTGAACTCAAACCTACCTTTGAGCTTAGTCTCCCTTGGGTATCATCCCTTTGTAATCAGGGCACCTTGGTTGTTGACTTTGAACTTGTTGAGTGAGATTCTAGTACTTGTTACTCTCTCTCCCTCACCAAGCTCTTCCTCTCCAACCCCAATCTCTCTCCGGGAATTCTACCTCGTGTCTCTTCCTCGGAGATTCTATTGGCGTGGTCCATCGAGCCACGGAGGTAAGCATCGGGTGTATCGGGTTGGTGTGCGTGCGTGAGTCTCGGAGTTCCTCGTGCCCGTCGTGTTCTTCGTGTTCCTCGCGTTTTTCCATCTCACCCCTTGGTTTCGAAGTCAATCCGCGAGATCGGGCCACACACGGGGTCCTAGACCTCATCACCTAAGATAGGTGTAAGGGCGGCTAGACGTCTAAGGGTTGCACGGACGAAAGCATATGATACGATGAAACAATGCTAACCCTAACACATCTATGATAACTACGTTGCTCGCTATCAACAAGGCTTCAAGCACGAGCAACGCATGAACAGCGAATAACGTGTATCGCTCTAGACCGCAAGATGCGATCTAGGCAGCATGATGCTTACCCGGAAGAAACCCTCGAGACAAGGGAGTTGGCGATGCGCCTAGATTGGTTTGTGGTGAACGTGATTGTTGTTTTCCTCAATAACCCTAGATACATATTTATAGTCCGTTGACTTTCTAACGTGGGAATAATCCCAACCGTGCACGAGCCAAATTCTATCTAACCGACACGTATCCTACTATATTTACAGATACACGGGCAAACTAGCCCAAACTTTGTATACAAGGCCGATTCATGTATTTCTTCCGTGTATATTCTTCAAGCCCATCTTGATCGCGGCCCACCTCTGATCTGGTCAAATTCTGGTGATAACACATCTTCACTTTCAAGAACACCTCTTACTCAGTAAATGTTACTAACCAATGGTGCAAGAGCTCATCAACCATAGTATTTCTTAACTTATTTTTTCATTAGACTCTTTGCGCAAAATAGTCAATCTATTTTCTTCATGAAGAGTGTCGCGATTTGGCTATTCCTCTTTATTTTTACACAATAGAAACATTCAAATATATAACTATATAAGTGAAATATATTTATCTTCATTTCTAGAAGTGTCAAACTACCAATTGAATTAATGCAAAGCCATTTTAACACCAGCACAAAAATAGGGGTAATTGTAACACTAACACATAGAATAGGGGCAATCGACCTTCACAAGTTCACATCCGGCCAGCATTTGAGCGGAGACGGGAGCAGACCTGCAGAGGACCGGAGGAGGCAGAGGAACCCCGCGGGAGGAGCCGGGGAAGACGGATACCGGTGGCCGGCGCCGCGGTGGCCGATCCCGATTCCCGAGCCTGCTTCTGCTTGAGCGCCGAGCGTGGGTAGAGGGAGAGGGGCGGCCCCGTGGCGGCTGGACAGCAGAGGAAGGCGAGCCGGCAAGGGGAGGCGTCGAGGGCCGAGTGGGAGCACAGGGAGAAGGGCGGCGCCGCGACGACGGAGGCGAAGTCTCGTCATAGGTCGAACGATCCGGCGGCGGCGAAATCGCGTCCTGGCTGGCCTCGCGTGAAGCTGTGATCGGGACATGCCAATTGGGCTTTCTTCCGGCCCAAACAATTAGGGGTATAAAGTGTTTTTTCAGAAATTCTGGGTGGGCCACGCCCCCCCCCCCCGGCCCACCCGCTGCGTACGCCCATGCATAGCTATGCCCATACAAGAATACTAGAGTAGTACTAATCCTAGTTGTTCAAGACAACATTTGATCTTGGAGGTGAGAACCATATTCCAATAACAATACCTTAGTAAACCTATTCCATAATCATCGCAACTTGGTAGTGATCATAAACCCTAAGAATCTAGGAGGAGTGTTATGAGAGGAATAATAAAGAGATATTAGTGAGAAATAAGTTCATCATGTCTAATGCATGATCATGCTTTGTAGATATAGAAGATAAGTTAAACTTTTTTTGATGAGCAGATATCATCCATCACATGAAATGATAGGTAGACCACTTTCCCAAATTTGATTGACTGCTTGGACGCGACGAACAGCAATGTCAACGGGGCTAGTGCGCAATTGCAGCCTTGCTCTGTGTGACTGATGGGCTGGGCCCACGGGTCGCGTCGTACTGCCGCCATAGTGGGCTGGCGTGTTGGTGGTTGTCGAGGCCATCGGCCTGACGCTGACTGCTGCCTTTCTCGCACGTGCACAAATAAACGTCTTGCTAATACAACCTACATCCCAAGACTTAAGGCCTATTTTTCAGAAAGTCAAACGAAATAAAGTTCGACTAAATTTTTAGAGGATTTTATGAACAAATATGATATTTTGTAGATACCATATGAAAATATATTTCATTATCTATCTAATGATATTTATTTTGTAATTTTCATGTTAATGATTTTTGATAAAAATTTAGTCAAACTTAACATAGTTTGAAAAAATATAGGCCTTAAGCCTTGGGATGGAGGTTGTACTACCAAAAGAAATTTTAGCGGAAGCTCTCTTACTAACGATTAATTTCATTTTTCAGAAGCCTGATTCGTGGTTATTTTGCGAATTATCACCGATCTATTAATATGCATCAATAATAAGCATCACCAGTAAGTACAAATAGCTCAAAAATAATACTCCCTCCGTTCCTTTCTATAATACCTATTGTTTTTTGGCACGGAAATTAGCGCAAGCAATCTTTTTAACACAAAACCCCCTGGCGATCTGAGAGAGAATAGGAAACAGAAAACAGATCGCGTGATGTACGTGGGTTTCCATAACCGTAGCTCGCGTGATGTACTCTCTATCTCCCGGTATTCTTTCTTCCCTGATTCTTTTCGTGTCTCTCCCGCGCGCGTGCAGGTAGAGCAGCTCCCAAGGGCGGCCAAAAATTCGTCAATGGAGGGAATCTCTAGGGCGGCATGGATGGAATTTTTGCAAGTTCAAATTTTCAACGATTCACCATGAGCCGTGCAGCGGAGGAGTCCATGGGAGAGAGAGAATACGTGAGAGAAAACAGCCACGAGAGAGGAAATCTAATCGTGCAGATGTGAGATAGAGAGAGTCGTACGTGGGTTTTAAGAGGAGGCGTGCGTGGGTGTCCAGGATGCATACGTTCGTTTCCAGATTTTAAGGAACCTAACAGATTGGTTTCCGTATATGCGGAACTCACCTGATCGGTGGAAGGACTAAAACGTAAAAACATAGCCTCTACTCTTATATTTTGAAACAAATGTGAAAAATCAATAGACACTATAGAAAGGAACGGAGGGAGTAAAATTTATAAATAGGTACTCAAATTACCTAGCGATGACTACATACACTAGCACGAGCCGAAAGCGCCGCATCCTTGCTTGCCCCTCCATCACCAAAGACGGACAAAACTTGTCGTAATAGAGCTTGTTGTGGTATATAAACGGAAATTCGTTATGCTAAGACCCCTAAAAGTCGACACACCAGAGCAACAACCATCGAAAGAGACTGGTACGAAAGCACACGAACAAACACAAAAACCAACTCGATCCTAGGAGATCTGCCGGGCACACGACTCCATGCGTCCTCCGCCATCGCTAGACACGCCACCGGAGTGAAAATACGGCGGGAGGACCTGCTTATTCTCACTTCACGATGTAACCACCACATCACCATCCCAAAAAAGAAACAGAAAAATGTTTGGAAAAAGGCAAAATCCCTGCCAACGAGAGGCTGTGGTCCGACAAACTTTCAGGGCCCTAAGGCCACCGGGGGGGGGCGTTGTGAATCGGCATCATCGTCGGTGAGGATAACGTAACCCTAGATGAGTTTTGTGGCTGCCGCCTCATGATCTCCTCAGCTGCATTGTATCGGCTACCTAATAATGAATATTCATATGTACATCATGTTTATGATTACATAAATATTTTACCCTATTTACGAAGATGAGGTTTTGCAAAATTTTGTCCAAAGAAAACGGCATCCGGTCGTACTAGTATGATGATTGTCACAAACCCGCAAAAAAAAGTTAAACATATATTACCTCCGTTTCAAAATATAAGCCTTTTTGAAAGCAAAGTTAGCTATCTAAAAAGGCTTATATTTTGGAACGGATGTAGCGAATGTATCTAATATTTTTTAATTGTATATATATCTGAATTTAGATGGAGTTGCGACACTTATTTTAGAACAAGGAAATCGGGGGGAAATATAACTAGCACAATGTAGATAAGGCTCAATTGTGCATTTTATGTAAACTACTAACACAATGAGGATTCCCACTAGAATATAACTGGAAGAGATGCACTAGAATATATAAGTGGAAAAAATATAATTTGACAACCACACGCTTCAAGTGCCAACTTTGGTCATTTTCAGACCATGCAAGCTTCCTATATCTTACATTTGATACGTCCTTCGAATGACCAAGTACTGGGTTTACGATCCATTTATTTTATGTTACCATGCTTGTGTTTAAAATCAATTGAAAACAAACTAAATGTAAAATATACAAAATAGGCGACTGCTTCCATAGACCCCCAACGTCGAACGGGTATGTTGAGCGGAACACAAGGACGACCCAGATTACTCCGCGGCGAGGGGCAGGATCGTCTTTTCAACTTCGATTCGGGTATAGAAATGCCCGCTCCAAAACCCGCAGGACCCGTTAGCCCGAGGAGGTACGCGTATCACCGCGAGAATACATACACGCCCGTACACCTCTTCCGCGTACACGCCCGTACCCCTTCCGCGTACACGCCCCTTCCGCGTACACGCCCGTCAATGCCCACGGGTCCACACACGGGTCCACGCACACGCGCACAGTCCAAAAGAGTCCACTACTTTATCCCCAGTCGGCCGCATCCCCTCCCCACCATCCCCATTTCCGGCAAAAAGCAGAGGAGAGAAAACCCTAACCCTAGTTCTTCGGCGAATGAAGCCTCTCTCCCTACACTCCCATTTCTTCGGCGAAGCACAGATCCGGCAATGGACATGAACCTAGCCGCGACTGCTGCTGGTTTGGAGGGCGGAGAGGGAGCGGCTGCGGCTGCGGCTGCGGGGGCGGCCGCGGGAGCGGTTGCGGGAGCGGGAGCGGTTGCGGTTGCGGTTGCGGGAGCGGCTGCGCCTTCTGGTGCGGCGGCGGACATCGGCGCGGGAGCTGCTGGTGCTGATCTGGGCGGCATCGCTGATGCGGTGGCTGCTGCTGCTGCTCGCGCCGCTGCCGAGAGGGAGGCGGCGTACAAGGAAATCGACGCCATGTACGAGGCCAGCCAGTACGTCCAGCCCTGCGAGGTAAATCTATGTCTCCCCTCTCAGATCTGGTAACCCCTGCAAAGTAGATGTAGTAGATGCGCGTGGATGCTATGTCGATCTGGTAACCGCAGCTATGTCCTCGAGTACATCGAGCCCTGCGAGTTAGATCTACTCCCTCCGTCCAGAAATAAGTGGATCTTGTATTAAAAGCAACAAACATTGGCGAGTTAATATTACTAGTTGAATGCCCGTTGTGATCTTGTATCCAAAGCAACAAACATTCATTTTTCTTGCACTTCTTCTACCATTGTGATCTTGTATCCAAAGCAATAAACTTTGTATTAAAATCATTACTGTGTACCACTATAAGAAGACGATATCATTCAAACTATTGTGGATTCAGCTAAATTATTCTCAAACAACAAATAAGATACAACTACTAAATAAGCCACTTGCCTAATATAAATGAAAATTGCAGTCATACTAAGTTGGTTTGGAGCTTCTTCATATAGAAATGAGCCTATTTGCCGTTGGGGATTGAAATGGGTCAAGAGCTGAAGGTTTGCTGTTTATCATGATTTTAGACGCAAGAATGTATGATAAACGACTTGAGAACCACTTTTTAATACAGACCTCTCATTTGAATTTTTAAACAAGAAAAACATAGTTAACAGAGTGTTGAATCGTGTTGAATCGTGTAGAAAAGCAATATAAGGTACTTGTAGTTTTCCACATGATATAATCCACCAATTGATCATGATTCATGTCCTTTTATGGAACTTAAGTAGCTATGAGGCTTGTTACATGTCAAGGACCTGGTATGTCCTCGATGTCAGATGGAAAACTCATCATTTACATCCTGATGTATGTATCAAACAAACCAGAAATAATATTTATTATATCAGCTACTGCTTTATGTCTGCCGCTTGCATAAGAACATAAAGTCCTAAGGAAATTCAAACTTATGCTCAAATTATAAACAGAACAGAAAAATAGTAATTGGACTTCCACTAAGAAAAATAAAAGATATGTTCAAATGAAAGCTACTCCTTTCTTCATGAAAAAAGTACTATAGGAAACAAAATCAGCAACATATGTGACAAGGTAACCAAAAATGGATTGCCTTTTGACAACCTGCAAACCTAGAAATTTTAGGTGGTTGAAGAATGCCTACCTACAGTTGATTTGTTTTTGGATGTCGTAGAAACTCTTAGTAAGCTATTATTTTTGAAATTATTCATGCTTAGTAGTGACTCTTCAGTGGTTGCCGAATGTGTGGAAAGTCCTTTCTTGGCGGTATGTAAATCTTGTACCAAGATAGAAAGCATAAATACATTATCTTTAACAGTTTGTAAATCGTGTATCCAAACTCCCATGGTTAAAGTTTGCTCTCTATGTTCCTCAGGTATGAATTGTAAGAATTACTCATTAAATTTAGCGAGTTAATATTAAGAAGATATGAACTTTGTGAATACCATACCATGTTCTGCATCCTTTAGCCGCTTCCTCACATGTGCCCCTTTATTTGCAGTACAACACAGATGACGACGTCGACGAGGACAACTTTGAGTCCTACGTGCAGAGGCAGGTCAAGGGATTCGAGTCTCGGATTCTGAAGACAGTGCGTAGGGGAAGGCATGCTTGCCCCTTCTGTCCCTGCAAGGTGAAGGACGGCGCGCTGGCTTCCCTTGAGATGCATGCTATGGACACTCGCAACAGCGCCCGCGAGTGGCAGGGCAAGGCTGACCACGAGGCACTTGCAAGGTTTCTGCTGGGTCCTCGCCTTCCCCGTTCCGGCAGGATCCTCAAGAGGCGTCGCAACATCTGAACCTACCATGCATGCCTCAGCCCGATGCTCGCCGCCGTATATATGTTATGTCCTTGGAGCTTATTTCTGTCTGGTTGTAATGGATAACTAAGAACTTTTAGGTTTAATGTGTGTACGTAGAACCTTAAGTTCTACTTATGGAATTTCTTAGTACTAAGAACTTATATCTCCGAGTGTTATGCATGAATGCCTGCTTGTTTAGATAAATGCTAGTTATGACTGTTATGCATGAATGCCTGCTTGTTTAGATAAATGCTAGTTATGACAGTTATGCATGAATGCCTTGTTTAGATAAATGCTAGTTATAACTTTTAAGCATGAATGCCTTGTTTAGATAAATTCTAGTTATAACTGTTACTCTTTTATCTAGATAAATGCTAGTTGAATGCCTTGTTTGTTATTCTCATGCATAGATTGTTTTTCACATAGACTGCCTGGTCTCCGTAGCCAAACTTGTTCGATCCCTCGATAACAAAGTCATTGCCACGTAGAGATGTTATCTAAAATCAACAAGTTTGATTACCATAGAAGGTACAGTAAGAAATGAGTAAAAAATAGTCACATATGAGTTTGAGGTAAAAAATAGTCACATATTTGTGTACTTGTGATTATTTCGACGTTGACTAAATAGACCATGCACCATTCCGTGTTAAGTCTCCTAGGTTTCTCACATGAAATAACCATGCACTCAGTTGGACTCACCCTGGCAACCCCATCCACATCCACATCCACATCCATCCACTTGATTTGGCATCGAAGGTTTCGTGTGAACACACGAAACCTTTAAAATACTTTTTTTGGTATTTTCATTTCAATTTCCACAAACTAATACATAATTGGGACATGGTTTTTCACAAACTAATACATATTTTGAACCATGGTGGACACAAATATAAAATTTTGCAAAAAAACTAAACCTAACTAGACCGTGCATCCAAGGTTTCCTGTGTTCACTGCTAACAATCCCCGATCACCCAAACTGGAAAATCCAGCGGGAGGATGAGGCAAACACCCAGAAACTTCCGTGCACGTATTCGCTGCGAAGAAACAACACTCTTCATCAGTCGTCCTCCTCGTCGGTGCTGTCGCCGTGGTTGTCGTGGTTGTCCCGGCGGCAGCGCGTCTCGTCGAAAACCTTGACGCTCAAGTCCCTGTCGCCATAGTAGGTGAACAGGAGGATGAAGCCGGCTTCGAGTCTGTGGTGGCGCGCGAACTTCTCCCAGCCGATGTGGAGGTACATCTTGCCGCGCCCGTCGTATATCACGTCGACGATCCACCGGTAGAAGCCGGACGAAGCCTCCCGCAGATGCAGCGTGCCCGGTCGATCGTCGCCGGCGACATAGACGGCGAAGGGGTCAGGAAGTCTCTGGATGCCGCGTGGGTCGCCCTTGAGTACGAGGACGAACTAGAACAGCATGGTCCCCTCCACGTCCATCTCCGGCGATGAAGCCGACGGTGTGGCAGGCGACAGAGAGCGTGCAGCTCTGCCGCGGCCACGGCCACGACCACGTCGGCCTCCGCCTCTCCCAGCCATGGCGTCAACTCTTGTTGAGACGGTGGCGGCAAGGGTTGGGGAGAGAGCCTCTAGGGTTTGTGTGTGAAAGGGACGATGAGAGGCGGCCCTTTTTATAGTCCTTAGGGAGGCGATGGAGCGGTGGGTAGGGAACACTCATGGCCCATCCAGCTGGGTTCTCTAGTTTCTTCTGTCTTTTTTTCCAATTCGAATTTAACTGAAATTTAGTAGTTTATTTTTACAGAAATTCAAAAAATGAAAAAACCTTCACAGTTCGTCTTAGAATGGATACAAGAGTGTGTGCAAAAATTTCTGGAGCGTTTCTCGAAGGTCGAAAAATCCACATTCTTAGAAATGGAACCGTTTGGGTTACATCAAACCACTTTTTCTAAGCTAGTCGATTTTTCGACCTTTGAAAAAAAATCCAGTTTTTTTACCCAATATGTCACACGTTTTTGTGAACATAATCCGTTGGTTAAAACTTTTTTTGAATTTTTTGAATTTAACCAGATGTGGTGCTGATATATTCAAATCAAAACTAAAAAACTTTTCAGTTAGGCCGTTAGACATGTAACGCAGTTTGAACTAAGCCCATTAACGTGGAGCATGGACGCGGGGAAGGAATACTCATGGCCCATCCAGCAGGGTTCTCTAGTTTTCTTCTGTTTTTTTCCCAACTCGAATTTAACTGAAATTTAATAGTTTATTTTCATAGAAATTCAAAAAATGAAAAAAACTTAACACTTCGTCTTAGGATGGATATCAGAGTGTGTGCAAAAATTTCTGGAGCGTTTCTCGAAGGTCGAAAAATCCACGTTTTAGAAACGGAAACGTTTGGGTTAAATCAAACCACTTTTTCTAAGCTAGTCGATTTTTCGACCTTTGAAAAAAAATCCAGTTTTTTTTACCTAATATGTCACACGTTTTTGTGAACATAATCCGTTGGTTAAAACTTTTTTTGAATTTTTTGAATTTAACCACATGTGGTGCTGATTTATTCAAATTAAAACTAAAAAACTTTTCAGTTAGGCCGTCAGACATGTAACGCGGTTTGAACTAAGCCCATTAACGTGGAGCATGGACGCGGGAAGGTATACTCATGGCCCATCCAGCAGGGTTCTCTAGTTTTCTTCTGTTTTTTCCCAACTCGAATTTAACTGAAATTTAATAGTTTATTTTCACAGAAATTCAAAAAATGAAAAAAACTTAACAATTCGTCTTAGGATGGATATCAGAGTGTGTGCAAAAATTTCTGGAGCGTTTCTCGAAGGTCGAAAAATCCACATTTTTAGAAACGGAACCGTTTGGGTTACATCAAACCAGTTTTTCTAAGCTAGTCGATTTTTCGACCTTCCAAAAAAAATCCAGTGTTTTTTACCCAATATGTCACACGTTTTTGTGAACATAATCCGTTGGTTAAAACTTTTTTGAATTTTTTGAATTTAATCGGATGTGCTGCAGATTTAAAGAAAAATTAAAAAAACTAGGCTGTCAGACATGTAACGGGCCAATGCACGCGGGGAGGGAACTCATGGGCTATGGCTTTATCTGTCAACTTTTTTTCGCCTGAATTTAACAGAAATTTATAGGTTTACTATCACAAAAATTGAAATAAATAAAAAACTTCACAAATTTTGGAAACCAATAACTTTTACCTAATTTTTTTTCTCTTTTTCATTTAAACACGGATACGAACATTACACAAACCATTACATAGTTTAAAACAAGATTAGAACATTGAAAAATGAGGAAACCTAACTAGTGTCGTCCTCGGGTGTTTCCGTGTTCGCTGCCAAGAAAGAACACTCCCGTGCACCCAGACTGGAAACGTACACTAGTGGTTCTATTGGCCGGTGGCCATTTTCGCTGCAAAGAAAGAACACTCGAAAATATCTAACTGTCGGTGCTCGAGCTTGACTCGCTGATGTGGTAGTATCTCCGGCAGGATGTGCCGTCGAACACTTTGACGACCATGTCGCCATCCCCGTCGTAGCAGAAGATAAGCTGGCAGCCGGGTTCGAGATCGAGGTAGCGGGCGAACTTGTCCCACCCGGTGTGCAGGTACATCTTGCCCTGGCCGTCGAACAATACCTCGACACGCCATCGACGAAAGTTGCAGCTCGCCTCCTGATGCGTGTAGTTGACACGTCCGTTGGGAACCCCAAGAGGAAGGTGTGATGCGCACAGCGGCAAGTTTCCCTCAGTAAGAAACCAAGGTTTAATCGAACCAGTAGGAGTCAAGAAGCACGTTGAAGGTTGATGGCGGCGGGATGTAGTGCGGCGCAACACCAGAGATTCCGGCGCCAACGTGGAACCCGCACAACACAACCAAAGTACTTTGCCCCAACGAAACAGTGAGGTTGTCAATCTCACCGGCTTGCTGTAACAAAGGATTAACCGAATTGTGTGGAAGATGATTGTTTGCAGAGAAAACAGTTAAACAAGTATTGCAGCAGATTTGTATTTCAGTATTAAAAGAATGGACCGGGGTCCACAGTTCACTAGAGGTGTCTCTCCCATCAGATAAAAGCATGTTGGGTGAACAAATTACAATCGGCAATTGACAAATAGAGAGGGCATAACAATGCACATACATGGCACGATAAGTATAGTGAGATTTAATTGGGCATTACGACAAAGTACATAGACCGCCATCCAACCGCATCTATGCCTAAAAAGTCCACCTTCGAGGTTATCGTCCGAACCCCTTCCAGCATTAAGTTGCAAAGCAACAGACAATTGCATTAAGTATAGTGCGTAATGTAATCAACAACTACATCCTCGAACATAGCGCCAATGTTTTATCCCTAGTGGCAACAAGCACAAGCACAACCTTAGAACTTTCCGTCACCGTCCTGGTGTCAATGCGGCATGAACCCACTATCGAGCATAAATACTCCCTCTTGGAGTTAAAAGCAAAAACTTGGCCAGAGCCTCTACTAGTAACGGAGAGCATGCAAGATCATAAACAACACATATGTAATAACTTGATAATTAACATAACATGGTATTCTCTATCCATCGGATCCCGACAAACACAACATAGAGTATTACGGATAGATGATCTTGATCATGTTAGGCAGCTCACAAGATCCAACAATGAAGCACAATGAGGAGAAGACAACCATCTAGCTACTGCTATGGACCCATAGTTCAGGGGTGAACTACTCACTCATCACTCCGGAGGCGACCATGGCGGTGTAGAGTCCTCCGGGTGATGAATCCCCTCTCCGGCAGGGTGCCGGAGGAGATCTCCATAATCCCCCGAGATGGGATCGGCGGCGGCGGCGTCTCTGGAAGGTTTTCCGTATCGTGGTTTTTCGCCTCAGGGGTTTCGCGACGGAGGCTTTAAGTAGGCGGAAGGGCAGAATCGGGGGCTAACGAGGGGCCCACACGACAGGCGGCGCGGCCCCCTTGGCCGCGCCGCCATGTGGTGTCGCCACCTCGTGGCCCCACTTCGTATGCTCTTCGGTCTTCCGGAAGGTTCGTGGCAAAATAGGCCCCCGGGTCTTCGTTTCGTCCAATTCCGAGAATATTTCGTTACTAGGATTTCGAAACCAAAAACAGCGTAGAAACAGAACCGGCACTTCGGCATCTTGTTAATAGGTTAGTTCCAGAAAATGCACGAATATGACATAAATTGTGCATAAAACATGTAGGTATCATCAATAATATGGCATAGAACATAAGAAATTATCGATACGTCGGAGACGTATCAAGCATCCCCAAGCTTAGTTCTGCTCGTCCCGAGCGGTAAAACGATAACAAAGATAGCTTCGAAGTGATATGCCATCATAACCTTGATCATACTATTTGTAAACATATGTAGTGAATGCAGCGATCAAAACAATGGTAATGACATGAGTAAACAAGTGAATCATAAAGCAAAGACTTTTCATGAATAGTACTTCAAGACAAGTATTAATAAGTCTTGCATAAGAGTTAACTCATTAAGCAATAAATCAAAGTAAAGGTATTGAAGCAACACAAAGGAAGATTAAGTTTCAGCGGTTGCTTTCAACTTGTAACATGTATATCTCATGGATAATTGTCAACATAGAGTAATATAACAAGTACAATATGCAAGTATGTAGGAATCAATGCACAGTTCACACAAGTGTTTGCTTCTTGAGGTGGAGAGAGATAGGTGAACCGACTCAACATAAAAGTAAAAAGAATGGTCCTTCAAAGAGGAAAGCATCGATTGCTATATTTGTGCTAGAGCTTTTATTTTGAAAACATGAAACAATTTTGTCAACGGTAGTAATAAAACATATGAGTTATGAAAGTTATATCTTACAAGTTGCAAGCCTCATGCATAGTATACTAATAGTGCCCGCACCTTGTCCTAATTAACTTGTACTACCGGATCTTTGCAATGCACATGTTTTAACCAAGTGTCACAATGGGGTACCTCCATGCCGCCTGTACAAATGTCTAAGGAGAAAGCTCGCATTTTGGATTTATCGCTTTTGATTATTCTCAACTTAGACATCCATACCGGGACAACATGGACAACAGATAATGGACTCCTCTTTAATGCATAAGCATGTGGCAACAATTATTATTCTCGTATGAGAGTGAGGATATATGTCCAAAACTGAAACTTCCACCATGAATCATGGCTTTAGTTAGCAGCCCAATGCTCTTCTCTAACAATATGCATGCTCCAATCATAAAGGTGGTATATCTCTCTTGCTTCAGACAAGACGGACATGCATAGCAACTCACATGATATTCAACAAAGAATAGTTGATGGCGTCCCCAGAAACATGGTTATCGCACAACAAGCAACTTAATAAGTGATAAAGTGCATAAGTACATATTCAATACCACAATAGTTTTTAAGCTATTTGTCCCATGAGCTATATATTGCAAAGGTGAATGATGGAATTTTAAAGGTAGCACTCAAGCAATTTACTTTGGAATGGCGGGTAAATACCATGTAGTAGGTAGGTATGGTGGACACAAATGGCATAGTGGTTGGCTCAAGGATTCTGGATGCATGAGAAGTATTCCCTCTCGATACAAGGTTTAGGCTAGCAAGGTTATTTGAAACAAACACAAGGATGAACGGTACAGCAAAACTCACATAAAAGACATATTGTAAGCATTATAAGACTCCATACCGTCTTCCTTGTTGTTCAACACTCAATACTAGATGTTATCTAGACTCTAGAGAAACCAAATATGCAAACCAAATTAGCAAGCTCTAAGTATTTCTTCATTAATGGGTGCAAAGTATATGATGCAAGAGATTAAACATGAGCACAACAATTTCCAAGTATCAAATTATCCAAGACATTTTAGAATTACTACATGTAGTATTTTCCAATTCCAACCATATAACAATTTAACGAAGAAGAAAGTTCGCCATGAATACTATGAGTAGAGCCTAAGGACATATTTGTCCATATGCTACAGCGGAGCGTGTCTCTCTCCCATAAAGTGAATGCAAGGATCCATTTTATTCAAACAAAACAAAAACAAAAACAAACCGACGCTCCAAGCAAAGTACATAAGATGTGACGGAATAAAAATATAGTTTCAGGGGAGGAACCCGATAATGTTGTCGATGAAGAAGGGGATGCCTTGGGCATCCCCAAGCTTAGACGCTTGAGTCTTCTTAGAATATGCAGGGGTGAACCACCGGGGCATCCCCAAGCTTAGAGCTTTCACTCTCCTTGATCATATTGCATCATACTCCTCTCTTGATCCTTGAAAACTTCCTCCACACCAAACTCGAAACAACTCATTAGAGGGTTAGTGCACAATAAAATTAACATGTTCAGAGGTGACACAATCATTTTTAACACTTCTGGACATTGCATAAAGCTACTGGACATTAATGGATCAAAGAAATTCATCCAACAAAGCAAAAGAGGCAATGCAAAATAAAAGGCAGAATCTGTCAAAACAGAACAGTCAGTAAAGATGGATTTTATTAGGCCACCAGACTTGCTCAAATGAAAATGCTCAAATTTAATGAAAGTTGCGTACATATCTGAGGATCATGCTCGTAAATTGGCTTAATTTTCTGAGCTACCTACAGGGAGGTAGACCCAGATTCGTTACAGCAAAGAAATCTGGAACTGTGCAGTAATCCAAATCTACTTTACTATCAAAGACTTTACTTGGCACAACAAAACATAAAACTAAGATAAGGAGAGGTTGCTACAGTAGTAAACAACTTCCAAGACACAAATATAAAACAAAAATACTGGAGTAAAAACATGGGTTGTCTCCCATAAGCGCTTTTCTTTAACGCCTTTCAGCTAGGCGCAGAAAGTGTATATCAAGTATTATCGGAGAGTGGTGCATTGATATCATAAGCTCCCCCATTTGAAGTGGTACTAGGGGCTTTGTCAATTTTAGGCCTATAATAATATTTCTTTGGTTTATGCACTTTAGAGGCATACATAAACTTTTGCTCCTTTCCCACATAAGCTTTCTCTCTAAACTGTAAAGATGAAAAGGTTGAACCCAAGGTTCCCATAGCTTTTTCAAGTTCGCCAATCCTATTAATTTGATTATCATGGTGTTGACTGCCAA
>NC_061512.1:2296519-2316129 GCF_022539505.1 Lolium rigidum | reverse complement strand
ATCGAGGCCAGTGGTTTACAAAAGGGTGGGTATGTGGGATCGCGGGAAGGCCCATTGATTAGCTATGACTTATACCTGGCCTCACACCAAGGAAGTGTGGACGAGAACTAGACTCGGTTGGTAACAAGGATAAATTCTCTTATGGGTAAAGTAACACACCTCTGCAGAGTGTATTGAATTGTGGCTTGTCACTCCCTGTTCCGGGTTTGGAACTGCGAACGCTGCCGGAAAGGAACTCCATGAAGTTCTAGCACCCGGTGAAGGCTGGCGGACATAGATCTTCAGAATAAAAGCAACCTTTTGAAGAAATGTTTACAAAAACCTGCATTGCCTTGGACTTTCTGGTTCATGGTCGTAGCTAGTGCATAAAACACCTCTTTCCTATAATGAACTTGTTGAGTACGCTCGTACTCATCCCTCTTTAAATCCCATGCTTAGATTGCCAGAACAGCACTGATGGGAATCCCGAGGAAGCAGACTACGCGGAGGATGTCTACTACGAGGAGCCAGATCTCTTGGGAGGCATCGAAGGAGTGGACTTCCTGATCGAGTAGGGAGCTGATGAGACTGAGGAGGAAGCATAAGCTAGTAGGTTACAGTAGTAGTAGTCGGGCAGCACCGAACAATATAGAATAAGCTGCTCGAGTAGTAATGGTCCTAAGCCTAGTTCTACCTATAGTTCGTAGGCTTTGTAGAGTTCAACTGGAACTCCCGAGTTATCCTCTGCGGGCCCAAGAGGAGCTCCCTTATGATGTACATTTTTGGCTTGTAATAATATTAAGTGAGTAAGTTTGGACTAGCTATGTTTATGTTGTACCACTTCGAGGGATGTGATATTTGCGGATTGGTACTTCTCACATGTTATATCCACGGCCAGAATACTACAACATGAAGTGGTATGCAGGGCCACTACATTTGGTATCAGAGCAAAAGCTTTGACCTTAGGTTGGAACCTAGTTAATGGGAAGACCTGTAGGAGGTCAAATAGTAGTAGTAAAGGATTCTCTAAAAATATGATGTCTATTCACTTGAGAATAGTACATTCATATCTTTTAGTGCGATAATTCTTTATTATTACTATTATGATGCATTATTCATAATACTATATCTTTTCTTATCTACAGCCAGACATGGCAAGTGTACGCCCTGGACGAAACGTTAAGGTGGAGACCTCAAGTCTGGATGACTATGATGGTGGACTTGCAGACATACTACATACTTTATTGCTCGAATTTGGGTGTGATCCCTAGATCCGAGTGATGAAGTATATGTACTATGATGGCCCGGTGTTATCCAAATGCAGAGTTGGACTCCAACTACCTGCAGAATTATGGATGAGCCCAGCAATGCCTGCAGGAGAGGCAAGAACCATTAGGACAGCCTACCATATAGCTGTCCTAAAAGCCATAACCGAGATACGTGAGCATAAGACAAAAGATCTTATTGGCTCCGAGTTTGCCCACATACCACACATGGAGGAGGATGAGGATCCTACACTTGACCATTTCAAATTCGCTAGGAAAAAACCTGCAGAAGCATCCAAATATATGGATAATTGTAGGAATCTATTAACCTTGTTCTTTCAAATGCATCGCCATCTGGTTGGTGCAATTGATACCATGTTAGAGGAGTTTACCGAACCTAAGGAGGAATCAAAGGGCAAAGAACCTATGTAGGAAGAACCTCGTACACTGGTATATTCTACTGGTGATTAGATCAGCATAGATGCCCGTGAGCCAGAATCCAATCCACCAACACCCATATATTTTCCTAGTAGCTCCTATGGAGGTTATAAACCAGGAGAAGATTCCGGAAACGCAAGACGTCCTATCACTCCAATAGAAAACTCTACAGGGTGGCGTTTTGAACCATTCATGGGTACTCGATCTGATCCAGTTCGATGTGACCCTGAGATAGACGAAGATGCCATAAACCAATATAGAAACTTTCAGTATGGAGTGGGAGACTATGAAGAGAATCCCATAGTTATCGAGTCAGACCCCGAAGAGGGAAAGACATGTAAGGTGAAAAGGGAGGAGTGTTCCGGTGTAGGGATTCGTAGCATAGAAAACAAAAAATTTCCTACCTCAAGAACAAATAACAAGCCAAGATCCAATCTAGTAGATGGTAGCAACGAGGTGAAGATCAACATACCCTCGAAGATCGCTAAGCGTTAACGAGATAAATCTTGTGGTGGATGTAGTCGATCACTTGCCGCTTTCAAAAGCGCATAGAAGATCTTGACGGTGCCACAATCGGGCAGCACCTCCGCACTCGGTCACACGTACGGTGTTGATGACGACGTCCTTCTCCCTGTTCCAGCGGGCAGCGGATGTAGTAGATCCTCCTCGGAATCCCGCCAGCACGACGGCGTGGTGGTGGTGGTGGTGGAGATCTCCGGCAGGGTTCGCCGTAAACGCTGCAAGAGAAGGAGGAGGGAGTACCTAGGGTTTGGGAGGGGGTGCTTGGGCTCCGGCCTTGGTGCCCCTTGGGTGGTGCGGCTGGCTTGATGTGGTCAGCCCCCTCCCCTCTCCTCCTCTTTATATAGGTGGAACCCCTAGGGTTGCCCCAAAACCACTTTGGAGTCCAACTCCAAAACTTACCATAATAGGGAAACCTAGGTCAAGTGGGATTGCTCCCTTTCCTTGCTTCATGGCCGGCCAACTAGGTGGAGTCCACCATCCCACTTGGTGGGTTGGTGATGACGCGTGAAGCACACGTCCGTTGGGAACCCCAAGAGGAAGCTGTGATGCGTACAGCAGCAAGTTTTCCCTCAGTAAGAAACCAAGGTTATCGAACTAGTAGGAGATGAAGGCCACGTGAAGGTTGTTGGTGAAGGAGTGTAGTGCGGCGCAACACCAGGGATTCCGACGCCAACGTGGAACCTGCACAACACAATCAAAATACTTTGCCCCAACTTAACGAAGTGAGGTTGTCAATCTCACCGGCTTGCCTGTAAACAAAGGATTAAACGTATGGTGTGGAGAATGATGTTTGCTTGCAAAGAACAACAGAGAACAATGATTGCAGTAGGTTGTATTTCAGATGTAAAAGAATGGACCGGGGTGCACAGTTCACTAGTGGTGTCTCTCCAATAAGATAATTAACATGTCGGGTGAACAAATTACAGTTGGGCAATTGACAAATAGAGAGGGCATAACAATGCACATACATATCATGATGACTAATATGAGATTTACTTAGGGCATTACGACAAAGAACATAGACCGCCATCCAACATGCATCTATGCCTAAAAAGTCCACCTTCGGGTTAGCATCCGCACCCCTTCCAGTATTAAGTTGCAAACAACAAGACAATTGCATTAAGTACCGTGCGTAATGTAAACAATACAAATATCCTTAGACAAAGCATTGATGTTTTATCCCTAGTGGCAACAGCACATCCACAACCTTAGGGGTTGCCTGTCACTCCCAGATTCAATGGAGACATGAACCCACTATCAAGCATAAATACTCCCTCTTGGTGTTACAAGTATCAACTTGGCCAGAGCCTCTACTAGCAACGGAGAGCATGCAAGATCATAAACAACACATATATGATAGATCAATAATCAACTTGACATAGTATTCCATATTCATCGGATCCCAACAAACACAACATGTAGCATTACAAATAGACGATCTTGATCATGATAGGCAGCTCACAAGATCTAAACATGATAGCACAAGAGGAGAAGACAACCATCTAGCTCTGCTATGGACCCATAGTCCAAGGATGAACTACTCACGCATCGGTCCGGAGGCGGGCATGGTGATGTAGAGCCCTCCGGTGATGATTCCCTCTCCGGCGGGGTGCCGGAGGCGATCTTCAGAACCCCCGAGATGGGGTTGACGGCGGCGGCATCTCAGTAACTTTTCTCGTATCGTGGCTCTCGGTACTAGGGTTTTCGCGACGGAAGGATTATATAGGCGAAGGGGCAAAGTCGGGGGACGCTCGAGGGGCCCACCCCATATGGCGGCGCGGCCAGGGGTGGGGCCGCGCCCCCTATGGTGTGGCCGCCTCGTGGCTCCTCTTCGTCTCCTCTTCGGTGTTCTGGAAGACTTCGTGGAAAATAAGACCGTGGGCTTTTGTTTCGTCAATTCCGAGAATATTTCCTGTGTAGGATTTCTGAAACCAAAAACAGCAGAAAACAGGAACTGGCGCTTCGGCATCTTGTTAATAGGTTAGTACCGGAAAATGCATCAAAATGATATAAAGTGCATGTAAAACATGTGAGTATTGTCATAAAACTAGCATGGAACATAAGAAATTATAGATACGTTTGAGACGTATCAGTTGGCTGGGGTTGGTGGAGTCCCTCCGGGAATGTGTCTGTTGAGGAAGAGGAGTATCCCATGGGGGATACATATGCATCGTTGAATAACTATTTCATGATGACATATTTCTCCGTGGGATCTTCTTCAGACTCTGATTACCAGTCGACTGGAAGGCCATATGTTCCGGATACCATAAGGAGAACAACTCGTTCGACCGGATAGATGTCGGCAATGTATCAGGAACAAGACTATGCATAGTGGACCACCACTGGAGGCGAAAGTGACATACTATGTACCATATGTATGATATTGTATATTAGTTAAGTAGGTTTGTACGCTACATCCAATAAGTGAGTTGCATACTCACATAGTTTAAGGGTATTGTAATGTTACCTGTTTTTGTACAAACAAGGTATGTGTTTTGTGTGATTTGAATTTGCATCTTTATTTCCATGGCGTGACTAGTTCTTTGCACAAAGTTGAGCTCAGAAAACTTGCGCATGGAGTAACTATGAGTTTTTCTTTGTGTAACAGTGCTAGGGGGAATGTCGGGACCGAACGGTGAGGAGAGTGAGGCTCAGCGCCTCGAACATGAAGCAAAGCAGAAGGAGGAAGCCGACACAGCTTTAGGAGCACATTTTCCACCACCACCACCTCCAATGATGCAGCAGAACTTTATGCAATACATTCAAATGTTGGAGGAGAGGCATGATTGATACGTCTCCGACGTATCGATAATTTCTTATGTTCCATGCCACATTATTGATGATATCTACATGTTTTATACACATTATATGTCATATTTATGCGTTTTCCGGAACTAACCTATTGACGAGATGCCGAAGGGCCAGTTCCTGTTTTCTGCTGTTTTTGGTTCCAGAAATCCTAGTAAGGAAATATTCTCGGAATCGGACGAAATCAAGACCCAGCATCCTATTTTTCCACGAAGCTTCCAGAACACCCGAGAGTCGCCAGAGGGGGGCCACTGGGCCCCCAGACGATACCCCGGCGCGGCCTAGGGGGGGGCGCGCCCCCCTAGCGTGTCGCCGCCTCGTCAGCCCTCCGACTCCGCCTCTTCGCCTATTTAAAGGTCCCTGACCTAAAACCTCGAGACGGAAAAGCCACGGTACGAGAAACCTTCCAGAGCCGCCGCCATCGCGAAGCCAAGATCTGGGGGACAGGAGTCTCGTTCCGGCACGCCGCCGGGACGGGGAAGTGCCCCGGAAGGCTTCTCCATCGACACCACCGCCATATTCATCAACGGCTGCTGTCTCCCATGAGGAGGGAGTAGTTCTCCATCAAGGCTCGGGGCTGTACCGGTAGCTATGTGGTTAATCTCTCTCCTATGTGCTTCAATACAATAATCTCATGAGCTGCCTTACATGATTGAGATTCATATGATAATGCTTGTAATCTTGATGTCATTGTGCTAGTCAAGTGGGTTTTACTTATGTGATCTCCGGAGACTCCTTGTCCCACGTGTGTAAAGGTGACAGTGTGTGCACCGTGTGGGTCTCTTAGGCTATATTTCACAGAATACTTATTCACTGTTATGAATGGCATAGTGAAGTGCTTATTTATATCTCTTTATGATTGCAATGTGTTTTGTATCACAATATATCCATGTGCTACTCTAGTGATGTTATTAAAGTAGATTATTCCTCCTGCACGGTGTAATGGTGACAGTGTGTGCATCCGTGTTAGTACTTGGCGTAGGCTATGATTATGATCTCTTGTAGATTATGAAGTTAACTATTGCTATGATGGTATTGATGTGATCTATTCCTCCTACATAGTGTGAAGGTGACGAGTGTGCATGCTATGTTAGTACTTGGTTTAGTTGTGTTGATCTGTCATGCACTCTAAGGTTATTTAAATATGAACATTGAATATTGTGGAGCTTGTTAACTACGGCATTGAGGGTTCGTGTAATCCTACGCAATTAGTGGTGTTCAGCATCCAACAAGAGAGTGTAGAGTATGCATTTATCTATTCTGTTATGTGATCAAAGTTGAGAGTGTCCACTAGTGAAAGTCTAATCCCTAGGCCTTGTTCCTAAATATCGCTATCGCTGCTTGTTTACTTGTTTCTACTGCGTTACTACTGCTTGTTTACTCGTCCCGGGCAAAGCACTTTTCCGGTGCCGTTGCCACTTGCTCATACTTATTTATACCACCCGTATTTCACTATCTCTTCGCCGAACTAGTGCACCTATTAGGTGTGTTGGGGACACAAGAGACTTCTTGCTTTGTGGTTGCAGGGTTGCATGAGAGGGATATCTTTGACCTCTTCCTCCCTGAGTTCGATAAACCTTGGGTGATCCACTTAATGGAAACTTGCTGCTGTTCTACGAACCTCTGCTCTTGGAGGCCCAACACTGTCTACAAGAATAGAAGCTCCCGTAGACATCAATGATACATCTCAAACGTATCTATAATTTCTTATGTTCCATGCTACTTTTATGATGATACTCACATGTTTTATACACATTATATGTCATATTTATGCATTTTCCGGCACTAACCTATTGACGAGATGCCGAAGAGCCAGTTGTTGTTTTTTGCTGTTTTTGGTTTCAGAAATCCTAGTAAGGAAATATTCTTGGAATTGGACGAAATCGACGCCCAGGGTCCTATTTTTCCATGAATCTTCCAGAAGACCGAAGAGGATACGAAGTGGGGCCACGAGGTGGCCACACAATAGGGAGGCGCGGCCTGGGCCTTGGCCGCACCGGCCTGTTGTGTGGGGCCCTCGTGTGGCCCCCTGACCTGCCCTTCCGCCTACTTAAAGCCTTCGTCGCGAAACCCCCAGTACCGAGAGCCACGATACGGAAAACCTTCCAGAGACGCCGCCGCCGCCAATCCCATCTCGGGGGATTCAGGAGATCGCCTCCGGCACCCTGCCGGAGAGGGGAATCATCTCCCGGAGGTCTCTTCATCGCCATGATCGCCTCCGTATCGATGTGTGAGTAGTTCACCCCTGGACTATGGGTCCATAGCGGTAGCTAGATGGTCGTCTTCTCCTCATTGTGCTATCATGTTAGATCTTGTGAGCTGCCTATCATGATCAAGATCATCTATTTGTAATCCTACATGTTGTGTTTGTTGGGATCCGATGAATATTGAATACTATGTCAAGTTGATTATTGATACGTCTCCGACATATCGATAATTTCTTATGTTCCATGCCACATTATTGATGATATCTACATGTTTTATGCATACTTTATGTCATTATTATGCGTTTTCCGGAACTAACCTATTGACGAGATGCCGAAGGGCCAGTTCCTGGTTTTCTGCTGTTTTTGGTTCCAGAAATCCTAGTAAGGAAATATTCTCGGAATCGGACGAAATCAACGCCCGGCATCCTATTTTTCCACGAAGCTTCCGGAACACCCGAGAGCCGCCGGAGGAGGGCCTCGTGGGCCCCGGACGACGGGGTGGCGCGGCCCGGGCCTTGGCCGCGCCCCTAGTGTGTCGTGGCCTCGTCGACCCTCCGACTCCGCCTCTTCGCCTATATAAAGGTCCCCGACCTAAAAACCTCGACACGTTCGACGAAAACGAGAGAAAACCTTCCGCAGCCGCCGCCATCGTGAAGCCAAGATCCGGGGGACAGGAGACTCGTTCCGGCACGCCGCCGGGACGGGGAAGTGCCCCGGAAGGCTCCTCCTTCGACACCACCTCCATCTTCATCAACGCTGCTTGTCTCCCATGAGGAGGGAGTAGTTCTCCATCGAGGCTCGGGGCTGTACCGGGTAGCTATGTGGTTCATCTCTCTCCTATGTACTTCAATACAATAATCTCATGAGCTGCCCTACATGATTGAGATTCATATGATGATGCTTGTAATCTAGATGTCATTATGCTAGTCAAGTGGGTTTTACTTATGTGATCTCCGGAGACTCCTTGTCCCACGTGTGTAAAGGTGACAGAGTGTGTGCACCGTGTGGGTCTCTTAGGCTATATTTCACGGAATACTTATTCACTCGTTATGAATGGCATAGTGAAGTGCTTATTTATATCTCTTTATGATTGCAATGTGTTTTGTATCACAATTTATCCGTGTGCTACTCTAGTGATGTTATTAAAGTAGTTTATTCCTCCTGCACGGTGTAATGGTGACGGTGTGTGCATCGTGTAGTACTTGGCGTAGGCTATGATTGTGATCTCTTGTAGATTATGAAGTTAACTATTGCTATGATGGTATTGATGTGATCTATGCCTCCTTTCGTAGTGTGAAGGTGACAGGTGTGCATGCTATGTTAGTACTTGGTTTGGTTATGTTGATCTGTCATGCACTCTAAGGTTATTTAAACATGAACATTGAATATTGTGGAGCTTGTTAACTCCGGCATTGAGGGTTCGTGTAATCCTACACGATTAGTGGTGTTCATCATCCAACAAGAGGGTGTAGAGTCTAGCATCTATCTATTTATTCTGTTATGTGATCAATGTTGAGAGTGTCCACTAGTGAAAGTATGATCCCTAGGCCTTGTTCCTAAATCATTGCTATCGTTGCTTGTTTCTTGTTTTACTTGCATCTTTACTTCCTGCAATATTAATACCATCAATCGCACGCCGGCAAGCACTTTTACGGCGCCGTTACTACTGCTCATATTCATTCATACCACTTGTATTTCACTATCTCTTCGCCGAACTAGTGCACCTATTAGGTGTGTTGGGGACACAAGAGACTTCTTGCTTTGTGGTTGTAGGGTTGCATGAGAGGGATATCTTTGACCTCTTCCTCCCCGAGTTCGATAAACCTTGGGTGATCCACTTAAGGGAAACTTGCTGCTGTTCTACAAACCTCTGCTCTTGGAGGCCCAACACTGTCTACAAGAATAGAAGCACCCGTAGACATCAAGCTATTTTCTGGCGCCGTTGCCGGGGAGGAAAGGTAAAAGGCTCTCATACTCCGGTCCCAGGTAAAGTACTTTTCTGGCTCCGTTGTGTGTGTGCTCGAAGCTTTGTGGTTGCAGGGTTGCATGAGAGGGATTTCTCTAGAGTCGATCGAGGCCAGTGGTTTACAAAAGGGTGGGTATGCGGGGTCGCGGGAAGACCTAGTGATTGGCTATGGCTTATACCAGGCCTCACACGGAGGAAGTGTGGACGAGAACTAGACTCGGCTGGTAACAAGGATAAGGTCTCTTATGGGTAAAGTAACACACCTCTGCAGAGTGTATTGAATTGTGGCTTGTCACTCCCTCTTCCGTGTTTGGAACTGCGAACGCTACTGGAAAGGAACTCCATGAAGTTCTAGCTCCCGGCGAAGGCTGATGGACATAGCTCTTCAGAATAAAAGCAACCTTTTGAAGAAATGTTTACAAAAACTTGCATTGCCTTGGACTTCCTGATTCATGGCCATAACTAGTGTATAAAACACCCCTTTCCTATAATGAACTTGTTGAGTACGCTCGTACTCATCTCTCTTTAAATCCCATGCTTAGATTGCCAGAACAGCACTTAGGGGAATTCTGAGGAAGCAGACCACGCGGAGGATGTCTACTACGAGGAGCCAGATTTCTCGGGAGGCATCGAAGGAGTGGACTACCTGATTGAGTACGGAGGTGACGAGACCGAGGAGGAAGCATAAGCTAGTAGGTTACACTAGTAGTAGTTGGGCAACACCAAACAATATAGAATAAGCTGCTCGAGTAGTAATGGTCCTAAGCCTAGTTCTACCTATAGTTCGTAGGATTTGTAGAGTTCAACTGGAACTCCGGATTTATCCTCTGCGGACCCAAGAGGAGCTCCCTTATGATGTACATTTTTGGCTTGTAATAATATTAAGTGAGTAAGTTTGGACTAGCTATATTTCTGTTGTACCACCCTGAGGGATGTGATATTTGCGGATTGGTACTTCACACATGTTATATCCACGGCTAGCATACTACAACATGCAGTGGTATGCAGAGTCACTACAGTCAACTATCTTAAGGACAAAACGGTTGTGTGGCAACAGTAGATGAGTTTTGGGAAGGGGAGCGAAAATGGGCCATGTACCAATTGTTCTTAGGGAAAAGTTCAGGAAGTAAAGGTGGGTAGTGGGTCCCCTTGACATGTATGTAGCTCAGACACTAAACTAGTGATCTTGCTACGTTTGTCTCATGATCTACTTAAGTTGTGGAGTACAAATTTTGGTATCAGATAAAAATTAATAATGTCAAGAAGTTTGTTCACAAAATATATAGGGTCAATGGGTTTGTTAGCCCGCTCCACCCCATGTAGTAGACCTCCAAAACTTTGTAGGCCCCCTCTCCACGGCGGCTTGATAATTAAGTAAAATCAGAAGTCATATAGAAGTAAATAGGAGCAACTCACTTGAAAACCCATTTTGAACATGAGAGAATATGTTCTTGATACCCGAGAAAGCATTTTTAAATGTTAAAAAAATCTGAACAAAAATTTGGCGCGTATATATTGACAGAGTGGATTTTGTACTTACACGCATGGGCATGGGCGGATCTAGAGGGTGGCCAGGGTGGTGCTTGGACCACCCTGGAATTTTGATATGATCCGTGTACCCTAGTTGCAAGAGGAAATTAAGGACACATGTATCTTCCTAATATGGCTTTTATTCAACTAGATATTTGGTCTTTCAACATCCTTCCCCGTCATAGACCTCCCGCCACCCACCCAACCCTAGCCCCCAACTCTCTCCTCCTCCCACTACCGCCGGTGGCGCCGTCGGGCAAAGCCCCGGTGGCGTGGCGGCGGCGGGGGATGCTCTCCTGCTGCGCAGGGTAGCGGCTCGGCTTGGTTTCATCTAGGTTTTCGAGGGACGTCGTCGAGATGGTGGAGGCGGTGTCGCATCGGAATAAGAGGGCTGGAGCTCGATCCCCATCTCGGCAAGGCCACTTGTGACGGCGTCGGCGAGCTGCTGGCCAAGTATCCTTTCAGATCTGTGGATCCGGGGAGGGTGGTCTCCCCGGGTGCGGTCGATCTTTGACCCCGCCGTGGGGTTTGTGGAGTCTATTCTGGAGTCGGGGGAGTGCTGATGCTGTTGTCTTCCCCTTGGCCGGTCGTGGTGGCGAGGGAGAGGAAGGGGATGGCACCACCATCCTCCTTTTCAGGGTCGTGTGTGCTCTTCTGGTGGTCTGCGGCTGCCGCGTTTTGCAGCTCCCTCCATCTGGCCTTGGTGGCGAGGAGAGGAGGCGGCTTGACGTGTTGACGCCTGAATATGCCAGATGGTGGAGCGTTCTACTGGTGGCTTGGGTCTACTGCTCGGAGATCTTCGTCTGGAGGTACTGCTGGCTCTTCCCTATCTCTTGCCTGCCCGATGATCTGGAAAAGAATATTAGCTCTCACCTTCCAGAGTGGGCACTCCTTCGGTGTTCAAAGCCCAGTGTGGCGACGGTGGCGGCGGTGATTCGATGGTGTTGGAAGATGAGCTACCTCTGGATCCGGTCTCTGTACTTGTTTGGTGACGATGAGAACGATGGGCTTGATTGCGGTCTGGAAGTATGGTGTGAAGTCATTCTTGCAAAAGTCTGGGATCATATTGTATTTTCCTTTATTTTTTGAGTCATTTGTAATCGATTTCACCAATGGATCCCATCGGTTATTATCTCAAAAAAAACATCCTTCCCTGTCCTGTAATCATACATACAAACATGAATCATTTTGTACTAATTCACCGGTTACTCGACGGTTGCCGCCAAAACCTCTTCCGGGAAAAAACGCCTTCGCGCACCTCTCAAATTTAGAATTGACTATTGGTAGATTGGACATTTGAGTTAGAATTATTGAAGAGATAAGAGAATCAAAGACGGTGCCCCTCTTTTATAGATAGATGAAATATTGGTCTTCATCTCCTTCTTGGCCCGATGACGGATGTGGTTGTGGAGCAAAAAACAACCATGTTGGTTGTGCCGGATGAGGAATTTATTGAAATTTTGAGGATATGTATGTATATCTATGCAAAATTGCAAATATAAATTAATATGTTTGTAAGACCGTGATGCTATCGATATCTCTATGTTAACAACTCAATCCATCTTCCAACTACCTAGTTATGCCAAGCTATGTAGTTTTATCGAGAAAAAAATAGTTGGGCATGTCTTATTTTTGCCAAAAACAATTATGGAGGTGGACCACACTAACTCAAAATTCTGGATCCGCCACTGCGCATGAGTGTGGGTGTTTTCGTCACTGTCCATTTTTTTCTCGAGATTCATACTCACCATGGTAGATGGAAAGATTTCTTTCTCTCTCCATGTTTCATCCAAATCTTAAAGCACAACATACGGTGATGAAAACATCCACACCCATGCGTGTGAGTACAAAAATATTTCCCTATATTGACATTATATGTATATGCACGCCAAGTTTCACGGAAAGTTGACATTTTTTGTGGTGTATGTGAAAAAGATAAAAAATGTCTTGTGAAAAACTTTTTTAAGGATCAAAATTTGTCTTTTTTGCACACGACACAAAAAATGTTATTTGTGTGTGCTTTATAAGTATAATAATAATAATTACTTTGATGTGAAAGGAAAAATCTGGAAGGATAAGAATATAATGTTTCTATTCAAGGCTTATAAAAATGGACAAATAGTGACCAATGACTCAATAAATACCAAAAGTTCTTCCATCTCCCATTGTAGATTATGTTTTGATATGTCACTTGATTTGGAAAAAATCTAGTTGCAAAAGCAAGGAAGAAGGAAAGAAAGAGAGGGGGGAGGGGGAAAAAAGTGGAACTAGCTCAAGCATAGAAACAAAGTTCGTTTGATGTCCGTTTAATTCCTTTCCGTTAAAGGAAGACACACTGTCAAATCTCTTGAAAGAAATACGTAAATTCGGAAGGAACGCTTTTGTGCGTGTTATTTTCCATGGTAAATGTTAGGACAAGTCAACGGTTGAGCGAAACACACTGCAATCGGTGGTGGTCCTTGGAGTCACGGTCGCATTCAGCGATCCTAGAGATAGAGACCCCTCGAACCCAATTAAATAGAGAAAGTATCGAGCGAAACCCGAGTTACAATTAAAGTTTTGTGGAAAACATGTTTAAAAGCTTTCATAAATTCTCAAAAAAATAAACTTGGTATCACAGAAGTGATGTTCTACAAACATGCATAATTTCAAGTCCTTGTCTGGGAGCTAAGGGACAAAAAAGTCACGTATAACGCTGAACGATGATGGTATTTTATTTTTCACTATCCATTGCCGATTTTGAATTTTCAGACCTCCTAAATGAGTTTAATGTTGAAGTTGAAATTTTACATGTTATTTGAACATGACCTCACAATCAATCATATCGTTATTTTAATAAATTTTAGAAAGTTCGGAACATAGCTCTCACTTAGTATTCACCCGTTTTTTATCTCGTAGCTTTGTTTTCACGGGATATTTTTCTCACTAAGAGGCAGCTCACACTACGATGTCACGATGCTTGAAATGTTAATGGTGTGTGGGTATCCCCGTTGGTTGTCAATGACCTCCCTCTTCGTTAAAATAATTGAGCGAACGTTGTGGGGGCTGACAGCGTGCATCACTACGAATTAATAGACGACGATGAAATGATCCAACACCGAGCTACCACGCGAGACACGTTTTTGCTCTCCGGCGCCAGAGGAAGCCGATCGTGACATGCGTGCCCATCTGATTCAATTATTTTGGACGTGAGACAATCTGATCCAGTTGGACAGTTTGGAGTGGAATTCTTTGGGCCGTTTGGTTGCTTGGACAGATATTGTACGCCACTGGTGCAGCGAGACGGACGCCCTGCGCGCGTTGCGAACGGACCGCCGGTCACTTTTGGCCCATCGTTTGGTAGCCTGTGCTGCACCGGCCCGAACAGGGTTGCAAAATGTTTGGATGCCTGGAGACAGCATCCCATCTCTGTTCAGCCACAACACATGTATTTGGTTGCCATTTTGGGCACCTTGACAAGAGCTTCTCCTCACCACATTCAAATATGATGACCTTACCATCATATAACGGCACACAAACGGCTCAAACACGATCATAATCACAACAAACATTTATACAGAACGAACAGAGTACTTCATAGGTCCTAATCTAGCGTCAGAGTGGTAAGACGCTTGGCTAAACCTGGGGGCAGACTCCCCATGTCCAAAAGCAGTGTTCAAACGCCTCCTAGAGGCCAGCACAATAGTGAGATATGCACAAAAGTAGTGTTTATCAGTCTCCTAGAGGCCAACACAAGTAACATGATCAGACATAAACATAGGCAACGATGGAGCAGCAACACCTTAATGGCGAGGATCAGCAAAAGGGCCCTCGCAGTGCCTCTTGCAGCCGAAGACGCTGGAGTAGGACGTCTCCTTCCTGAAGACGCGACCTTGAAGCCGTCTTCCTGAGGGGTGAAAACGAGCGTGTCGTCGACGTGCAGCAAAATCCTGGCGCAGAACTTGCTCCAGGACTTGATGAACCCGACGCGC
The DNA here is from genome assembly GCF_022539505.1 of Lolium rigidum. Classification (NCBI taxonomy): domain Eukaryota; kingdom Viridiplantae; phylum Streptophyta; class Magnoliopsida; order Poales; family Poaceae; genus Lolium; species Lolium rigidum. The sequence goes on along the minus strand of NC_061512.1, from coordinate 2,301,443 downwards.
TGCCCTATCCACTGCAGCTGCACCTTCCACTCGCAACGGTCGTCCAAGTACAAGCAGACCTTCACCAAGGGGGCATTGTTCTTGAGCTTCTACTTCCTGATCAGGGGCTGCTCCATGTACGGCGGGACGGTGAGGGCACGGAGGTCGTGGCTCTCCACCTAGACGAAGAACGCCGGCAGACGCGGATTGGCAGCGTGCCCCAGGTTAGCAGGACGGCCGGCGTGAAGCCTCAGCGCTGCGATCTGCTGGTGGGCTTCCATGAACGCTACGTTGGGATCACGCAGTTGCACACGGACGACATAGTCGATAGCGTCCAGTATAGGCCCGTCGGAGAAGAATTCCAGGAAGGGTCAGTTCTGCACAAGCACAAGGAAGCAATGTCAAGCTCAAACATGCAATGACATGGATAAGCACAAGTAGGCAATGGCATGCACAATCACAAGCATGCAATGGCATGGACAAGCACAAGCAGACAATGTCATAGACAAGCACAAGCAGGCAATGTCATGGACAAGCACAAGCAGGCAATGACATGGACAAGCACAAGCAGGCAATGTCATGCACAATCACAAGCAGACAATCATGCACAATCAGAAGCAGGCAATGACATGCACAATCACAAGCATGCAATGTCATGCACAATCACAAGCAGGCAATGTCATGGGCTTGATATTGTGCCAATGCCAAGAACAAGCACTGTGAAGCCAACCATGGTGCTTGAGCTTGACATTGCCAGCTGCTTGAGCTTGGCATTCCCAAGCTCAAGCAATGTCATGGACAATGGCAATGCCAAGCTCAAGCAGTGTCAATGATGGTGCTTGAGCTTGGCATGGCAAGCATAAGCACATTACAATGAATCCTATGTACATTCACATCTACAATATCATCTAGTCGACGTAAACAAGCGACAAGGAGATTGAGTCAAGGTACTTACGATTGGGTGGATCGCCAGCGCCCCACTCTGAGGAGGAAGAGGAGAAAATCCCGATGGAGGAGGAGGCGGCGTAGCCGGTAAGTAGGTCCTCAGCTCCGGCCGCGGTGCAACGATCGGGAAGCCGGGCGCCGATGGTGCTGTCGTCTGGCGCCGAGCACGAGGTTGGGTGAACCCGGGCGGCGGCGAGACGGGAGGCGCGCCATAGGGGGCAGGCGGACGCGGCATGCCCCATGGCATCGCCGCCTGCATCGGGGGTGGACGCGAACCCTGGCGGGGGCTCCATCTCCCTGCTGGAGCCTGGTGCACCGCCCGCCATTCCGGCCGCCCTCGCCGTCGGAAACCCTAGTGGGGATGGGGCAAAAACCCCCGTCCCCGATGGATCCGCCGGTCGAATCCCGGCCGCTTGAAGAGCCAGGACGGTGGCGCTCCGGGTTGCGACGCCGACAGACCTCGTGCTCGCGAACGGCGATGGTCGATTCATCACCGGAACGCGGCCGACATCGATCTGCGCCGCCGAATCGCTGCCTCCGGCCTCGTACTCGCGGACGAGGCGCATTAGCGCCTCGTTGGACCTGGTGGCCGACGGCCGTACGGCTGGATCCGTTGGCGCTGGAGAGGATGGCGGAGGCGGAGGCGGAGGAGGCGAGGAGGCCATGGCGGCGGTTGATGAGACAGGGCGATATTGTCTGTGCCAGGAGTGAATGAGGAGAGAGAAGAACGAAGCGATGAGGGGAAGTGGGGAGCGAGGACAAAGACAACGCGCTGTCTCCCACGCTTCTCCACGCGTGCATCCGTTGCACGCGGGTGTGCAAAATGACACGATAACGGGTCTGGCCCCAGAGAAACTGCCGATTCGAATGTTCCTCCAGGGCTGTCCCAGGGATACTTTGAGAACCGATTGGCCTACAACGCGAACCTCTTACAGGCAACCAAACTAACCGATTTTTGCTGGGCTAATGCGAGCCAAATGGCTCACGGCCTACCAAACACGCCCTTTGTGATCCGCGCGGCTCGCGTGCGCGGTTCTATATTCCCAGTGGCATGAGAAGCATCGTTTGCGTACGGTGTGATCAGACACACGGTGCTTATTTAGTCCTCAGAGGCTGAGATAGAGGTTAGTGCTGGACAAAACGTGCAAAAGTAGTGCTCGAGTTCGATCTAGTACACACATACATCTTGTTAGATGTATATATATATATATTGTAGTTTCCTCATATATTAGTGGGCTTTCTGCATATTTGCACTTGTACATGTACTATATATTGTGGCCTTTGGCCCCCTGGTAATACAACAAGCATATTACCCTAACATGGTATCAGAGCAAATATTGATCTCCTAGTTCCCCCCGACGGACGTTGCTTGTTCAATCTACAATCTCCCGTCCGTCGTCCCGTCCGTCGCCCGATCGGCCGATTCCGCCCGGCCGCCCGATTCCTGCTGCGCGTGGCAGGCCTCGCCGCTCAATTCCTCTCCCGCGCGTGGCGCCCTGCCGCCCCGGCCGCCTGATTCCTCCGTGTGCTCGATCCTCCGCGCCGCGCCCGGATTCCCTAGTTCGTCGCGCCGCGCCCTGGATTCCCAGATTCGATCACGCGTGATCCGCTCCTTGCTGCTGCTCCGTGCCTCCGCTCCGTGCTCCGTGCTCCATGCCTCCGCTCCCCTTCCCCGCCCGCCCGACTGCCTGAGGCTGCTCCCGATCTTCTCCTGGTGCGGCTCTCCTCTGTGGCCCGCCCGATCCCCTGCTGTGGATCGCTCCCGATCGATTCGGCGCCAGGCTCCGTCGCCCGCCCGCTCGGTTTTTCTCGTCTAGTTCGTTGACTTCGATCTAAAAAAAAGCAAAAAAAAAAACGAAAAAAAAACTATGTCTTCCTCGGGCTATGTTGCGATCCCTCGCTGCCCGGTGATCTTTGATGGCGCGAATTACCCTGATTTCGCTGCCTTCATGCGCGTCCACATGCGCGGTCTTCGTCTTTGGGGTGTGCTTTCTGGCGAGTTCTCCTGTCCGCCGCGCCCCGTTGCTCCTACCGTGCCTGTTGCACCGCCACCTGTTTCCCTTGCCCCTGATGCTACTCAGGCGGATAAGGATGCAGCCAAGAGTGCTGATGACACTGCTCTGGCTGATTATGACCGGAAGGTCCAGGACCACTCTACTGCCGTTGCGACTTACCGGCTTGATCTGACCGAGTACACTCAGTGGATAGATGAAGATGCTCGTGCTGCTGCTGTTCTCACCTCCAGTGTTCCGCCTCGGTATGCTTGCTGAGTTTATGGGTCTTCCCACCGCTGCCGCTCGGTGGGCTTTTCTTCGTCGGCGCTATCGGCCATCCGGGGATGCTCTCTACCTGTCCGTGGTCCGCCGAGAGCATGCCCTTCAGCAGGGTGATTCTACTATTGATGAGTTCTACACTCGGAGTGCTGCTATTTGGCGTCGGCTTGATTCTCTCCGTACAGCTGTGTGTGCCACCTGTCCTCGTCTGTCCGACCGTGCGCGCGGATGCTGGAGTTTCAGCGCGTTTTTGAGTTCTTGTCGCGGCTCCGTAAGGAGTTTGAGCCGCGCCGGGCCCAGCTGCTTGCCCGTGGTCGTGTTCCGCTCTCTGAGGTACTTGCTGAGCTTCGTGCCGAGGAGACTCGTCTTCGTGGTGCTGGTCTTCTTGAGGTTCCCTCTGTTCTTGCTTCGCTTGTGGCCCTCCCGTGCCGTCCGCTCGTGGACCTCCTATGCCGCCGACTTCGTTGCGGCCTCCCGGCACGGCCGATACTTTCTACTCCTCCATTCCGGCGTCGGCGTTAGCCCCGGCGGCCTCGTGGTTCGACGTCACCTCCTTGCACCTACTGTGGCGGGCCCGGCCACACTATCTCTACTTGCTGGCGAGAGGATCCCAGCTTACGCCCGCCGCATCTTACTCGTCGTCAGGCTGGTTCTTCGGGATCTTCTGGCTGTTGCACTATCCGATCGGGACATTATCCGTGGTCTTCGTGGTCTGCTCGGCTGGTACAGAGCTCTTCCTCGACGAGTGCTCGCTGGTTACGTGCCTGGCTCTTCCGGCACCGCGCGACCACCACCTTCCACACGATCGAGTACGTCATCCCCGTGGTATCCGGATTCCGGAGCTTCTTTTCATATGACCTCTTCTCTTCTATTCTTTCTCGCTCTTCGCTCTCTTGTTTCGCCCTGTTCGTGTTATCACGGCTGATGGTACCTCTCTCCCTGTTTCCGGTCGAGGCACCCTTTCTACTACCTCTTTCTCTCGTTCCCGATGTTTCTCATGTTCCCGAGTCTTAAGATGAACCTGTTTTCCGCTAGTCGGCTCATCGATTCCGGTTGTCGCGTCATTCTTGACGCCGATTCTTGTGCCGTTCGGGACCGCCGTACACGGGCCCCGGTTGGAGCTGGCCCTCGCAGCCTTGAGTCCCCGGGGCTGCGGGAGTTAGGACCGGCTTCGCGTTCCTTCTACCGCCACTTCATCCGTCGGTTCTCCCGTGGTTGCTTGCTTCGTCACCTTGGATCTTTTCAGCGAGTGGCATCATCGGCTGGGTCACCTCTCGTGGCTCCCGTTTATCGTTATTAGTTCGTCGTGGTCTTCCGGGGTCCGTCTCGGGAGATGTGTCTTTGCATTCGTGTCGGGGTTGTAGGCTAGGCAAACGGATTCAGCTTCCCTATCCTACTAGTGCGTCTGTATCTCAGCGACCTTTTGATTTAGTTCATTCGGATGTTTGGGGTCCGGCTCCCTTTCCTTCGAAAGGGGGTCATCGATACTATATTTTGTTTATTGATGATTTTTCGCGATACACCTGGTTGTTTCTTATGCACTCTCGCAGTGAGGTGCTTTCTATTTATCAGCGTTTTGTAGCCATGGTTCGTACTCAGTATTCCACACCTATTCGTGTGTTTCGTGCTGACTCTGCAGGCGAGTATATCTCCCAGTGATACGTCCATTTTGCATCACTATTTTATATCATAATTTGCTGTTATTCATTGATATATTTCATATTTGG
>NC_061512.1:2275834-2296419 GCF_022539505.1 Lolium rigidum | reverse complement strand
CAAAGATTCTCTCCGCAGCTAGAAGACAAAGATGAGCTAAGCAAAGTAACTTTTGACGAAGGGCTGACGATAAAGAGAAGAGTGACGGTCAAAGAAGCCGGAGGACGTCGCGCCCCGATTAAAGAGGACTCCGGTGTCATCTATGATTAAAGTAGCTTTGTAAAGTAGTTTGTCTAGTCAAAGATGCCATTAGGGTGTCTTCCAGTGTAAGCCACCCTCTCCCCTATATAAGGAGAGGGGTACCGCCTCCTACAGGCGCGAGACCATAGAGAGATCGATTAGTATCGAGAAACTTGTAACCATGTTGAGATCAATGAAGCTAGCGATCTAGTAAAGAGTTCTTCCTCTTGTCTCTCTTCTTGCATACCGGCCTTTGGTTGTGTTCTTGAGGAAAGCATCCGGAAGTTCTTCCCATCTAATCGCAAACCCTCCCCCGAATCCTCATACGTCCATTCGGCCCCAACTTAAGCCATCCTATGGCATCTGCTCGTTCACCACGACGACAGCATATGCTGTGAAATATGAGCAAAACCATTGCTTGCTCATGAATCTTTGTTATACCTCACTCCAGCTCCTAGATGTTTGTTGCTGTAGAGGTTTTGCTTCTGTGATGGATTGGCTGGTGATGTGCTTGTCCTTCTCCTCCTTGCTTGTGATCTGCTGTGAAATTAAGGTATTAGCTATGTGATAGTGATATGCTATGAATAAACCAAATACAGGTAGACTTACAGATGAAATAACATTAGTAATAGATTCATACAAATTTATAGAAGAATTTGAACTTTGTTGACTCAAGTTTAGTGAAGGAGTTAACCACTTTGACAATAGGGTTAACTCCGCTATTCCATTCTCCATTGCTTCATTATTAAAAGAGATTCCTATAACCTTGAGAAGGTGCATGTATAATCCTATCACCTTCCTGCTAAAGTGGCTCCTTGGTTCGAGACGAAGCCAAGCAAGACATATGAAGACGAAGGAAGCGTCCACCCGGCAGGAGGGCTAAACGCTTAAACCCACTTTGACTATTATTATTTTACCTTCAGCTACGTAGTTTAATCTAAGAAGAGGACTGGACTATCCTTGACTACTACAAGATATTTGATATTGCCTGTCCTTGTGCTCTCGAGTAAACTTGTACAACACTTGTACATTTTGCTAGCAATGTTGTAAACATGTATATCTGAATCTGATATAAAGGTTAGGAACATATATCTGCCTCCTGAGGATGATAAGAATACATTTCTTAGCATCCCAAATTATTTAATGGCCAAACTCCACTATCGTGGTTTACTTTGTTTACCTGGCGATCTACGTCCAACAGTAGTAATAAGCTGCTGAAAAGGTTTTATCGACAGGTACCCTACGTGGAATCTACCCCGCAAAAATAAATCAAGGAATTGTACTCACATTCACAACGTAGCAAGTCAAAACCTGGCAAACCGGCCGTGCCTTTAGCGTGCCGACACGATTAACGCGTGCTTCGGCCCGAAACGGGCCGGCCCAACACGTGGCTTAGGGTGTGTTTGGTAGGTCGGGCCACCTCAACATGTCTTTCCCACCTCATACATGCTGACCTTAGATATGATGTGTTGAGATTTTGTGCCTTGTTTGGTAGCCTGTATCTGGGAAGAGATGCTCAGCTGAGATGTTGTTTGGTGTGTGGATGAGCTGAGATAGTGCTGAGTGGAGATTTTTACGCAAAAGTCCCTAGACGAAAAAAGAAAAAGCAATCGGGTCCCTGGTTCATCCAACCACTGCATCAAGGAAGATGCTCCGGCCATAGGTGGCGGCCATACCGGCGCATCCTGGCGGGCGTGGCTGTTCCGGCGGCTCGTGGGGCGGTGCTTCCTGGCGGACTTCGGGGCGCGTCAGTGGCGGAGCAAGGAGGCGACGCCGAGTGGTCTCACAGAGGCGCGCGCGCATGGTGGCCGTGGCGCTCCAGGCGGCGGTGGCCGTTGCGCTCCAGGCGGAGGAGGCGCGCGCGTGGTGGCCGCCGACGCATCCAGGTGTGGAGTTGGAGGAGACGGTGGTGGCGCTCCAGGCGGATGAGGTCGTCTGCGCGTGGCCGGCGCATCCATGTGTGGAGGTTGCCGATGAGGAGCCACGAGAAGAGAGAGGAGACGCGCAGAGTGGGGGGAAATGACGTGCCGGGTGGGGGTCTGGGGGGTGGGCGGGCCACTGCTACAGTGCTTTGCGGGATTAGCTCATCCCGGATGAGCAGCGAAGCTCGATTTGGGCTTCGCTCCTCGTCCCGGCTCTGAGCCCTTTTTCGTATGCCCTCAGCAGTGTGGAGATGGCACGAGCCGGTCTAACAAACACCGTATCTCCTCAAAATCTCGGTTGGGAGGAGAATTTCTGAGTAGCCCCGGGCTATCAAACACACCCTTAATGGGTCGTGCCCGGCCCGTGACCCGTATAGGGTCATGCTTAGGCCGCCACCCTAAGCCCGTGTACCGGCACGACACGACACTGTAAGTGGTGGGCGGGCTAGACACAACACGCGGCCCGTTAAGCACGACACGGCACACGACCCGTTAGGCGGGAGAGACCAGATTTGGGCCGGAATATGACCGTATGGGGCATTTTTTTTATTTTCTAGCCGTTGGAAAACCTATTTTGGTCGAATTTGGGCAAATTTTTGCTATAAAAAGAGCAGCTCACCCCTCTCATTTCACATTGCCACAAATTTGTACTCTTTTCCCTTATGGGATGGAAGGTTTTGATGAGGCATCCATTAATAAAGCTTCTTTTAAATCCCATACAACAATTAGACACATTTTTCATATATTTCTGTAAATTTATCAAATTTTCTCAACCAGTTTGGGCCAAAACAGACACAACGTGCCAAACGGCCCAACAATGTTAACGTGCCATGAGCCGGCACGATAAGCAAAGGGACCATGCCCGGGCCTGTATGTCAAGCCCACGTGCGGGCACGGCACGGCCCGTTATCTTAGTGTCTTCCTAGTGGGCTGTGCCGTGCCAGGCACGGTAACTCCTTATCGGACCGGGCCGTGCCGTGGGCCGGCCCCTTGGCCAGGTTTGAGCAAGTCTCGGCCCGGGCAATCCAAACGAAGAATGCGAGCCCACTCTGGCGGCAGCACCCGCTTCAACATGATGCGCGGGCCCAGCCAGTCAGCCAGACATTAGACCGGGAGTCCAAATTGACACTGCTCTTCTGTTCGTCGCCACCACGGGAATAAATTTGGGAGGAGAAAAATTCCCCAATTGCGGCGGCCGCAGCACAACCAAAAAAACAAAATCCATTCTATCGCCGAGTTCGCATTCGGTTCGTCGGATTCGGGCTCGGGCGTCCGTCCTCTCCGATCAAGGTCAGTGCCTCCTCCCCCTAATCCCAAATTTTTCATCGAGGGAATCAGGCGCTGGTTCGATCGTATTTCGCCCGCGAGTTCGTCGAGTCCGTACAATTCGACGCGGGTTTGCTCTGGATTGTTGATTCGCCGAGAATGGGTTTGCTGGAAACTTTGTTTTGGAGTAGAAACCTGTTGCTGCTCCAAACATTGTTTTAGATCACGGAGCAACCCGTAGCAAAATCTTCGTTCTAACTCTACTTCTTGATCTGATTATTACGCAGATTCCCGCTTCCAGGGCACTTCCTGCCGCCAGCGCTCCGGGGGATTGCCGGAGCTCCACGCGGGTGTTCGGGGGCGAGCAGCTAGGGTTTGCTCTCGTCTTCTGGGAGCTGCCACATTTGGCGTGGTTCCTTCCAAGATGCAGCCCTCCAGGAAAGTTGCTCGCGTCGACACGGCCGAGATAAAGTCTCGGCTAGTCAGGAAGATCGGCCACCAGCGCGCCGACCTCTACTTCCACAGCCTGAAGAAGTTCCTGGGGTTTCAGCTTGGCAAGAGCGAGTTTGACAAGATCTGTGTGACTGCACTGGGGAAGGAGAACATTAAGCTTCACAACTTCCTCGTCCGGTCGATCCTCGGCAATGCTTGTATGTCGCTGGGGCCGCCGCCCAGCAGGCAGACGCCCACCGGGAATTCGCAGACTAGCACCGTGACGAACGGGCCGTTGGCAAGTGGCGTGCCGCTGGCGAGGAGGGTGCGGCCGGTGGGTAGCCGGGACAGGAGGTTCGGAGATAAGCCGAGTCCGCTTGGAAAGTCCCCTCTTGGCCATCCAGGGGCCGGGGAGTTTGTGTCTGTGGAGGAAGGTGAGGAGGTTGACCAAGCCAGGGGAAGCCCAGTGTGTGTGCAGAGTCAGAGCCCGATCAGGGCTCCGCTGGGCATCCCCCCCAAGGCTCAGAATCCTCAGCCTCCGACCTCTTATGCTTCAGAGGTCTGCTACAGCAATGGTGAATTGCCAGATACAAAGTACCTGTCGAAGCTACTTGAGAATAAGCTCAAGGCCGAAGGCCTTAGCATATCCCTAGACTCTGCTGATTTGCTGAACTCTGGGCTGAATGTGTACATAAGTCAGATGCTCAAGTCTTGTTTGGGTGTTGCCAAAGCAAGAGGAAACACAACTAGGACGCGTGAAGCTAATGGGAGTGGTGCTGCTGCTTCCGCAAATGGTGGGAGGAATAATGGCATTGCTTCAGATTTAGGCTGCTCCTACCAAGCTTCACTGCTAGATCTTTGCACAGCCGTACAGTCTAATGCTCAGTTACTGGGGTGCGACTATGCCAGGCAATACGAGAAGATCACTTCTCACCTTCTTGACAACTAAATGGCAGCAGCTATTTTTCTCATAGAACTTCATCAATTGTTATGGTTCGCAGAGTGAGCAATCCTTTGCCATAGATTGGTGTTATAGAAATCTACAGCTAGTTAGCTTGAGGTGAAGTAGATTTTGACTGCCATAGAGCTGAGGGGGGTACCCCAGTGTTTTTGGTTAGGATGATACATCTTGGGATTTCAGTACATCATAGTGCGCTTTCATTACTTGTGATTATTCACATAATAAAAAGTTTCTGCTGCTTACCTACCTGCACAGATAATCATGTTCCGTCGGTTGGATGTGTGACTGTTTTCTTTGATAATTTTGATCTATTATCTTTGCTCTGCTCAAGAACTATCCTTTATCCCTATCTTTCTTATATGTGCCCGTAATCTTTGTTCTATTATCATGCACCGCGAACAACATTCTTGCTACCTGCCAAGTTGAATTGTTTATCATTCTGCTTCTGAGTTCCCACAGGTATCTTAATTTTTTTGGATCAAGTTAATTTGAAAGTATATGCCATCCTCGCATATTAACAGCTGAGTTAGTTATTAACTTCAGATGTGCTTATCCATGGCGTCGAGAGAAAGTCATCAACTCATGTGTACAAAGAAAAATTGGAATTGCTCTCTGCTTAAGCATTGAAATATATGGTGGCATGCACAGAATGGTGCCTCTTACTACATTATCCATGTATTTTAGTTTTATAACTCTTTGTTGCGAATCATTATAGGTTATTATTAACTATGGTTGCTCTTCATGTCTCTGGTTCCCTTTTTCTGCTGACAATGAGTTCACATTGGTTCCCATTCACTAATCTGAGATGTGCGTATGTGTGTTTCATGGTCACCTAGGATTTGGTTCGCATGTTAAGTGGAGTCTGGAGTGTGCAAACAACCAGCAAACACTGGATCGTGTGTTTGTGGTGCAAATTTCGACCTGGTGAAGGCCTGGTCAACAGGCTCGTGGTGCTCAATTTCAACAGAGGTCTGCATTGTAAAATTTTCTTGAAGAGTTATGAGGGTGAAAATTTGGGTGTTGACTTTGCCAATTGCTCTTTTTTTCTGAGCGCTAGGGTGCTTGAGGTAATAACATTTGATGTCTGGAACATCTACTCACGCATTACCGTGCAGGTTAAGTTTCATGCCTCTGAATCTAGCTGTTCTTTGCGTTGTATAGCAAACTGCAACACAATCTGATCATAGTGCTTCTGCAAATTAATCTTTAATGAATAATTCTCCACCAAAATATCTGTTTTAATTTTATTGATCCTGACAGTTAATGAATATTATGCATATAAAGTTTTGCAAATATCAAGTAGGTTTCACTAAACCAACATAAAAACTCCACTTTTTAACCTCAGCTATTAATTGCAGAAGTTCAGTAATCAACCTTGAACTCTGACGGGTTGTTTTAAACCTTGAACTCTTGAATCAATTTATTTTACCCCTTGGCCCTATCTCAAGTGGTTTTCTGCTGACTGAGACAACATGTTGCATCACTTTTACACATTATCACTTTTTCATGTCAGCAACTTCATTAAAAAAATAGAAAATCAAGAAAGCAGATAAAATAACAATAATAATAATACGGAGTAATAATAATATTATGAGGAATTTTTATTTTGTAGGAAATTCAGGAATATGTATTTTAAGATTGTTCTTTGAACCTTTTTCTAGTTTAACCATTGGGGAGAAAACTAAAACTGGCCACTAAAAGGAGTTTAGGTACATGTGATGTGTGGACTGTGGACTAATGAATTCGTTTTTCCATATTGCCCTTTGACTATTTCTAAATTTAAAAGTTCCAGATTATTAAAAAAATCTGCTTTATTTAGTTTATTCTGATTTTCTGGTTGCTTTTTTACTTAAGTTGCTGACATGGTAAGGTGCTGACGTGTATGCTATGTCACTTGGCCGCCACATTTCATCTTAGCTGGTGAAAAATGAAACATTTAGCATCCCCAAAAGCAGTTTGTTCTGTTGACTTTGTTTTCATTCTCATGAACGTGATATTCAAATATGTAAGAAAGAAGTCATTTAGTTGTAACTTTAAACTAATGCCTTGGAACTTGAGTGCTTTCAGTTCATTGAAACTACTTTTAAATTCCATGTCAGGTTTCCACCTGCTTATCGAATTTCCATCAGACTGGTTAATACTAGGAGTTGTAGCGATTGAAGCCTGGCCAGCTTGTTATTTGGCTCTGTCTCTGTTCCTTGAGAGATTTAAGTTACATTTTTTGGGTGTGTCAGTTTACTGCATTGCACTGCATAAGGAACCAAAGCAACAGTATGATGTATATGTGATTCCTACAGCTTTGTGCAGGTGATGAATCGTTCAAGATGCATGCAACCTTGTCCGGCCAGTTGAAGCTTCAGTATTGCAACAGTGAGATGGGGAAGTGAATGCCTGCTCAGCATCTGCAACTGAAATAGTCGGCAATGAACACAAAATGTATTTGACGGGTTTTCGGCGAACTTATTTGCTTAGTGGATAGACTGAACTTGGCTAGAGTGCATCGGTGGATGGAGCACACCAACCTCCACATAATTCAATCAGCTTGAATTAGTTTGATGTTTGCACCCAGAATCCTATGCTTGTAGTACTGAAGGGGAATCGAGATATCCATATTAAGTAAGTTGATCATTTTGTCTTTTTTTCTTCTTTCCTGTAGTTTTTGCATGATTTTTGTTAGTGCTGATGCTAACATGATGCACATCTAAGTATTTTTTTGGAGTGCATGGAACTACACCAAGAATGGAATTTTCAGTGTCAATTCGGACTACCATCTGAAAACACAGCTTAAGCCGAACCAGTCTGGCCGGGCTCGTCCTCTAACGTTTGATGAACACAGGGGCTGGTTGGCTCTTTGGCCTGCGGATGTCCTGGGTAAGGCTAAGATACATGTGCGGCGTCGGTGGGGGAGGAGCTGCAGCAAAGGAAGATCAAAGAGGGCAAATTTAAGGGTCTAATATGGACTTATCTCTAAAATGTATAGCCTGCAACAGGGACGAATCCCTGCTGCACAAGTTTTGGAGATGCCCTCACTCGAGGAGGACATGGAGCTGGTCAGAGAGCAATCCAAGCTGAATCTCTGTGACCCTCCGGCACTGGTCCATGGGCCTCGCGGCCTCCAGGGTTGGATGCTCGATTGGCTAGGAAATCTGGATGACACTGAGATGGTTATCGGCACTATGACGATCTATCAGCTATGGCTGGCGAGGAATGACGCTCGGGAGGAGGCGAAGATGCCTGGCCCACAGGATATTGCGAAGCGATTGATCTCTGCACGGGCTTCAAAACCTGCATCAGTGATGGAGCGCTGGCTCCCCCCCCTAGGATGGCTGACATAAACTTAACGCAGACGGTGACAGTGCTTTCTCCGCAGATTCGGGTACTGGGGGATGTGGTGCGGTTCTGCAGAATCATCATGGCGACTTCCTGGCTGGGGCTTGCCATTTTTGACTTTACTGACTGATCCGGAGAGAGCCGAGCTCTAGTTCTGGCCAAGGAGAAGGGTTTAAGCGAGGTATGCTTGGAAACTGATAGTCTGGGTTGCTGTAGTGAAACTACGGAGCAGTGACAGGGATTGTTCTTTGCACGGGCCGCTAGTAGAAGAAATAGAATCATCGCTGTAAGGTTTTGAAGATCACTTGGTTAGACACGTGCGACAATCCACGTGCGACAATCCAGCAATGAAGTGGCGCATGGTTTAGCAAAAGAGGGCCGCGGGAATAAAATCTGCAATGCCTGGTTAGTTTCACCACCGGAGTTTACTGTAAACTTGTTGGCAACTGAGTGTGCCATGAAATGTTAGAACGCAGCAGTTAATCTAAAAAAGTATTTTTTGCGGAATCTTGTAAGATGCATAATTTGGCCAATCCTGAACTAAAGCACCTATCCTTGTATGTACCAAATCCTCTCTCGTTTAGCCTTTCAGTTGTGATACATGATCAAAGCAAAGAAATACCAGTTCGCGATGATGGAAACACTTGGCATGACTAGCAAAATAGGTCTCTACTGTCACGGAAGTAAGCAAATATTAGAGTTGAGGGCACACATTCTTGCGGCACTCCAAACAAAATAATTGTTGATCGTTTTTCGCTGTTTGAAACAAATTTTAGTTGCAATGAAAGCAATTTTCAAAAGGCTGTGGAAGTATCGCGCATTGGACCTGATTCCACTTTTTATGATAAAGGACACTATTACTTAATTTTTTTAAACATTATATCTGGTCTCTACATAATTAAGATGCACATAGCCACTTAGCAACCATAGTGCATAAAAAAAAGCTCAATACACGAAATCGACATGAAACTGTATCGACTCCTAAGGCGGTGGAGGTCCAATTCTAACATTATGCTATCACCCATGTTGGATAATAAAATTCACTGCCGTGTTCTCTAAAAGTGTAGACACCTCCTAAAAAGGTTGTGGTTCTCCATACTCTGAAGAGACGATCATGAACGGAGCAAAGTGGTCCATCTGTAGATTACCTGCATAAGAGATGATATATTTTATGTTAAACACATTGTAAATTCTACATATATAGCCAAAGAGACCAAATCATGGCAAAACGCTCCCACCACATACAGTGTTGAATATATAAGCAAATTATCATATGAATTAATCCGAGCTAATACTTGATAAATCATGACTACATAAATATCAACATAGTAGATGAACATATAGCATCTAGACAAGATAAACCTATTGCATCTATTCCAAACAGCAGTACTACAAAATCTAGTAAGATCTGAAACGAGGAGGACATGAACGTGTACCGTCCAGCGTTGGCGGTAGCAGCCGTAGCAGCAGCGATGTTGGCGGCAGTAGCATCCTGGTTGTCGCCCATGTTGAGGTTGCCGAAGAGGTTGTCGATGTCCGGGAAGAAGTCGTCGTTTGGGAAGTCGTCGTCAGACGATGTGGTGTTGCCAGTAGTCACGCGTAAGCGCTCCCCAAAAACCTGATTGCCCCTCACCCGTACAAGTCTACGAAAGGCAGGGTTCCGAAGGCCTACTGTCCAGCCGCTCGGTGCATGCCGAAGGACGGGATGAGGAAAACGAAGGCGGCGGCGCAATGAACTGGAAAGAGGCGGTCGCATATGGTGTCTCGTACAGGCTAGGGTTTACGTCCGCGCTTATATAGTGCGGTTCGGGAAGGTCGTGGGGCGCAGCCCACGTACGAGTTCACGATCCAGAAAAATCGGAATGAAACGACTGCGTTAACGCGTCCGTTAATGACTCATAATTGATTATACAATTAATTTCCCAAATAGCAAAAAGATAAGCTCGGCTCAGCGAGATTCCCGCAACCTGTGGCGCAGCGCGTCGTGATGTGCGTGCGAGGCGAGGCGGGCGGCGGCGGAGGAGGAGTGCGCGAGGGCTCTCTCTTCTCACTCACTTAATAGGACTAGAACAGCCCACCTTATATACCACTCCAACTCTCTCCCAACTAGCAATGTGGGACTAAATTCTTGCCATTACCACATGGCCCAAGAGAATTTTAGAATTTGTATTGGAACATGGGCTAAGGCCCAAGGCAAAATTCTAGCAATCCCCCACAAAGCCTCATTGGCACATCTAATACCATTATTCCAGAATCATTGGTTTATATACCGGTGCACGGTGGAGACTGTTAAGTTGAACTTCCATTAAGAACTTCATGTTACACTAGTTTGCAACTTGAATAGTGGACTACACCTTGAACTACAAGTTTTATGCGAACTAGCTTCACACAAAACCTAGGCCGATACAGGGCTGCCGCGAGGCTTCCTCGCAGTGTGGAGCTTATACGTCATACTCTAGGGTCTTTCATGTTTATTAGAGAGCACCCAACTCTCATAGATTGCGACGTTTAACAATCAGACTCACATAGGTGTGTTCTTCAGAAGATGTTCTGCAGGACAACACTTTGCTTGAATAAGCCACTTAGAACACATTAAGATAAGTATCAACCTGTCATGCAGATCAGGAGAGTATTGCATCTTCACGGAGAGGGTAAATTCGGTATAGGGATACTCTCCTCCCAGCTGACTAACAACTTGTCTCCCAGCTCTAATTCACGGGATCTCCGATCACATAGAGTGGGTTACCACTGCCGGCAACTCATAGTGTGGGTCTCAAGCCCATCTCCCTCGATGCATTCTCTATCACATTTCGTGATAGACCCTTTGTGAAAGGATTTGCCAAGTTTCTAGACGTTTGGATATAATCCAACGCAATAACTCCGGAGTTTCTCATTTTCCTGACATATTTCAATCTCCTTTTCACATGCCTTGATGACTTCATATTATCCTTAGAACTGTTAACTTTGATGATCACAGTTTGATTATCACAGTTCATAGGAATTGCGGGTATTGGTTTCTCAACCACAGGTAAGTCCATCAAGAGCTCACGAAGCCATTCTGCTTCAACAATGGCAGTGTCTAGTGATGTGAGCTATGCTTCCATTGTTGACCTCGTTAAGATGGTCTGCTTGCAAGACTTCCAGGAAACAGTGCTACCACCAAGTGTAAACAAATAACCACTCATGGCTTTAGTCTCATCAGCATCATAAATCCAATTGGAATCACTATAACCCTCAAGTACCCTCGGATACCCAGTATAGTGAATACCATAGCTCGCAGTGCCTTTCAAATAGCGCAACACTCTCTCAAGAGCATGACAATGAACATCTCCAGGTCTTGATACAAATCGAGCCAATTTGCTTCAACAAAGGAGATGTCAGGCCTCGTGGCGCTAGCTAAATACATAAACGAGCCAATTATTTGAGAATATCTCAATTGATCTCTGGCAGCTCTTTTGTTCTTTCGAATTATCACACTAGGATCATAAGGCGTTGGAAAAGACTTGCATTCGCTATACCCGAAGCGACACAAAATCTTTTCCACATAGTGGGATTGAAGCAATGTAATCCCACCATCGTCATCCTTGAGAAGCTTGATGTTTAAGATTACATCAGCTACTCCTAAGTCCTTCATCTCAAAGCAACGAGATAAGAACTCTTTGACTTCCTTAATGACAATAAGGCTGGTCCCAAATATCAATATGTCAACATAGAGACAAAGGATAACTCCCTCGCCCCCACCATAGCGATAGTATACACACTTGTCAGCTTTGTTTACAACAAAGCATTCAGCGGTTAAGGTTCTTTCGAACTTCTCATGCCACTGCTTAGGTGCTTGCTTAAGACCATACAAAGACTTCAACAACTTACACACCTTTCCTTCTTGACCATCTACTACAAATCCATCAGGCTGCTCCATATAAATTTGGGTTTTCTGTTCTCGTGCCCCTAGTTCGTTAGTGATGGGATTCGTAGCATAGAAAACAAAAAATTTCCTACCGCAAGAACGAATAACAAGCCAAGATCCAATCTAGAAGATGGGAGAAACGATAAGATCATGAGACTAACCCTCGAAGATTTCCAAAGCCTACGAGATTAGATCTCGTTGTTAATGAAGATGATCACTTGCCGCTTTCAAAAGCGCGTAGAAGATCTTGACGGTGCCACAGTCGGGCAGCACCTCCGTACTCGGTCACACGTTCGGTGTTCATGACGACATCCTTCTCCCTGTTCCCGCGGGCAGCGTAAGTAGTAGATCCTCCTCGGAATCCCGACAGCACGATGGCGTGGTGGCGGTGGTGGTGGAGATCTCCGGTAGGGCTTCGCCGTAAGCGCTACGGGAGAGAGGTGGAGGAGGGAGTGGTGCTAGGGTTTGGGAGAGGGGGCTTGGGCGCCGGCCTTGGGGGCCCTAGGTGGTGCGGACAAATGTAGGCTGCCCCCTCCCTCTCCTCCTCGTTATATAGGTGGAACACCCAAGGGTTTGTCCAAAGATCTGAATAAGACCCCAATTCAAAAACTGCCATATGGACGAAACCTAGAGGGACAGGGACTCTCCCCTTCCCCCCTTTCTTGGCCGGCCAAGGAGGTGGAGTCCACCATGGACTCCACCCTCCCACTTGGTTGGCTGGTTAGGGTTGGTGGAGTCCAACCGGGACTCCACCTTCCATGGTGATTTCTTCCGGAAGGTTCTAGAACATTCTAGCGCCTTCCATAAATGCACCGGATCATTTCCAAACTTGGAAAGTGACTTCCTATATATGAATCTTATTCTCCGGACCATTCCGGACCTCCTCGTGATGTCCTGGATCCCATCCGAGACTCCGAACAAATATTCAAACTCCATTCCACATTCCATATCTACTTAAAACGACATCAAACCTTAAGTGTGTCACCCTATGGTTCGTGAACTATGTAGACATGGTCGAGACTCCTCTCCGACCAATAACCTATAGAGGGATCTGGAGATCCATAATGGCTCCCACACATTCAACGATAACTTAGTGATCGATTGAACCATGTACATATGATACCGATTCCCTTTATCACGCGATATTTTACTTGTCCGAGATTTGATCATCGGTATCTCAATACATTGTTCAACCTCGTCTCCGACAAGTACTCTTTACTCGTACCGTGGCATATCATCTCTTGTGAACTATTCACATGCTTGCAAGCTAATCAGACGACATTCCACCGAGAGGGCCTAGAGTATATCTATCCATCATCAGGATGGACAAATCCCACTCTTGATCCATATGCCTCAACTCATACTTTCCGAATACTTAATCCCACCTTTATGACCACCCATTTACGCAGTGGCGTTTGATGTAATCAAAGTACCCTCCGGTATAAGTGATTTACATGATCTCATGGTCGAAGGACTAGGTAACTATGTATCGAAAGCTTATAGCAATTTGAACTTAATGACGTGATCTTATGCTACGCTGAGTTGGGTGTGTCCATTATATCATTCATCTAATGCATAACCTTGTTATTAATAACATCCAATGTTCATGATCATGAAACTATGATCATCTATTAATCAACAAGCTAGTTATACAAGAGGCTTACAAGGGACTCCTTGTTGTTTACATAACACACATGTATCAATGTTTCGGTTAATACAATTATAGCATGGTATGCAAACATTTATCATAAACATAAAGATATATTATAATAACCACTTTATTATTGCCTCTTGGGCATATCTTCAACAGTCTCCCACTTGCACTAGAGTCAATAATCTAGTTTACATTTGTAAAGATATAACACCTTGGCCTTCTGGTGCTAATCATGTTTTGCTCACGGGAGAGGTTTTAGTCAACGGATCTGACACGCTCAGAAAAGTATGTATTTTGCAATTCATTTGCGTCTCAACGCATCACTCATTTTCCAAATGAGTCGGCATTAAATATGTTTGGTCTTCTGGTGAAACCTTACCGCGGTCTGAAATATGTCACTAATATTGTCACACACAATATAGCTTCAAAGTTCTGACACTATCGGAACTACACCAAGTTCTCAAAGAACTTATCGACTTAACATCCTCAATCATTGTCAAAACAATGACATCCTCTTCCTTTGTTTGTAGAATCCGTCACAATATATAGAACTCATCTAAATCTAGCATAGATTTCTTCTAGCTCATTGTGCTACCTTTTAATCAACACTTAGCCTAATTGAGATTTTATATGTGACCAAACTAATATCGTTGCAACACCTTACATCGATTTGTTTGTCATTACCCCATATAAAACTATATATATCCTTGGTTCTTCTAAAGCACTCAGGGATATTCTTACTGTTGTCCAATGATCATCACATGAATCATTCTGGTATATGCTCCTAACTCTTTAGAGCACAGGACATCTGATTTTTTACATATTATTCGTGATCACTCATGTGTTTTTACTCATCGAGTGTCAAATACACTCAAGTCTTGTTAAACCTTCACATGGAAAAGAACACCTTCTTAATATTTTTATATTGAACTACTTCAATAATCATTCTATGTACTTTAACTTAAACTTATTATGTGTTTCAATCTATCTTCATAGATCTTGACACTAAATATGTTTCAGTTCATATCCTTTCATTGAAGTTAATTCTCAATGAAACCTTTTTAATCAATTATATAATTACATTATTTATAATCAACGATATGCCATCTACATAAAGTATTACAAATATGTCTTAGCGCTCCCACTTAATTTCTTGCAAATGCAAGCCTCTTCATCGTTTCTGATGAAATCATAACTCTTTGATCATTTCATCCGGTGAAGATTCCAACTCCGTGATACTCACTTCATCCAGTGAAGTTTGTATACCTTTTTAGTATTCTACGGACTAGCAAAACTCTCAGTTGTATCTTGTATACAACTTTCATACACACTTCTGTTAAGTAATGTATTTTGCCATCCTACTAGCATATCTCATAAAAGAAATATGTAGCGATTACTAGAATAATCCACATAGACTATAAGCATCGCTACGAAAGATCTAATCTTATCATAGTCAACTCTTTGAACTTTGTCGTAAACAACTTTTCGACAAGTCGAGCTTCTTCAAGGATATTCCATCCAAGTCCATCAATTTTATAGATCTATTTACTTTCAAAAAGTATTCATCTATCTTGGATTCCATAGCGCTTAGCCATTTTAACGGAGTCAGGGCCCATCATAACTTCTTTGTATGTAGTTGGTTTATCATTGTTCAAAATCAATCCTTTGTCCACAAATCATTTATTTGATCACAAAGTAAACCATATCTACAAGGTTCAATAGTTACTTCGATCTCCATGACTATAACACTTTGTAGACATGGGAGCTATGATCTTCGTGGCCGCTTCCGGAACCATTTCCGATGCTGCGCTACTCTGATCATCATGCTCAGGTTCATAAATCTTATCAAGTTCCATTATCCTCCCACTCAAATACTTCGCTAGAAACAATTTCTTGGAAATAAGTAAGAAACATTGACAAACACTTTTGTCTTCGTCTCCACAGTGGAAAGAATTCCCAATCAATTCTCTGGGATAACCAACAAAGACATTCATCCGATTTTGGTTGTAAACCTATTTACTTATGCTATGCATGCCAAAATTTAAGAAAAGACTATTAGGGTTTATACCCATGCCATAACTCGTATGGTGTCATTTCAACGGATTATGATGATGCTCTATTTAGTGTAAAAGCGGTAGTCTCTAAAGCATAATCCATAAAAATTACAATGGCATCATTTTATATCATCATTAATCCAACAAGGTTTGGATACGTCTCTCGGATACTCCATCATCACTATGATACTCCAAGAAACGTGAGTTGTAGAACAATTTCATAACTCTTTTAGATGTTCGCTAAAACTCGTAATTCAAATATTTCCACCATGATCAAATCAAAGATATTTGACTTTTCTATTACGATGATTTCCACTTCATGCTGAAATTTATTTGAATCCATTCAAATGTTTCAAACTTCTTCCTTATCGATTAAATATATCCACATATATATACTCAATTCATTGTTGGAAGTTTTCATGAAGTAGAAGAATCTCCCGCACACAACTATGCCCAGTGAACCATATACATCATCATGTATGTTTCCACTATGTTAGTTGCCCGTTCAACTCTTGTCCTATGAACGGTATTTCAGTCATTCTCTTTAGAAAAGATTTGCAAGCGCCAAACGATTCAAAAATCAAATGACTCCAAAAATCCATTTACATGGAGTTCCTTCATGCGTTCCTTTCTAACATGACCTAAATGGCGGTTCCACTAATAAGTGGAATTCAAATCATTTGCCTTACGGTATATTAGCGTCAGTGTTATGTATGTGTGTTTCACCATTAAGATTTATAATAACTTATCCATCGTACATGGAGTAAGGTCATAATTTGAACAACTCATTGTTTTCATTTGACCAGAGCAAAATAACAATTATTAAGTTCTTTATTATAAATCCTAAGGGCTAGGTAGAATGCCAACGACAAATATAATAACACTTTATTATGTTCCAGACGTGCATTATTACCATATTCCTTATTAGTCACTTAGGCCATTGTATTCTTGTATTGCGTTGTATTGTATGTCATCTCATACCAACCAATATGGTACTTTGATACGTCTCAAACGTATCTATAATTTCTTATGTTCCATGCTAATTTTATGATGATACTCACATGTTTTATACACACTTTATGTCATTATTATGCATTTTCTGGCACTAACCTATTGACGGGATGCCGAAGAGCCAGTTGTTGTTTTCTGCTGTTTTTGGTTTCAGAAATTCTACAAAGGAAATATTCTTGTAATTGGACGAAATCAACGCCCAGGGTCTTATTTTTCCACGAAGATTCCAGAAGACCGAAAGGGAAACGAAGTGGGGGCGACGGGGCACCGACACCACGGGGCCGCGCGGCCGGGGGTGGGCCCGCGCCGCCCTATGGTGTGGGGCCCCCGTCGGCCCTCCGACTCCGCCCTTCCGCCTACTTAAAGTCTTCGTCGCGAAAACCCCGATGCGAGAGCCACGATACGGAAAACCTTCCAGAGACGCCGCCGCCGCCAATCCCATCTCGGGGGATTCAGGAGATCACCTCCGGCACCCTGCCGGAGAGGGGAATCACCTCCCGGAGGTCTCTTCATCACCATGATCGCCTCCGGATCGATGTGTGAGTAGTTCACCTCTGGACTATGGGTCCATAGCAGTAGTTAGATGGTTGTCTTCTCCTCATTGTGCTATCATGTTAGATCTTGTGAGCTGCCTATCATGATCAAGATCATCTATTTGTAATGCTACATGTTGTGTTTGTTGGGATCCGATGAATATGGAATACTATGTCAAGTTGATTATCAATCTATCATATATGTGTTGTTTATGTTCTTGCATGCTCTCCGTTGCTAGTAGAGGCTCTGGCCAAGTTGATACTTGTGACTCCAAGAGGGAGTATTTATGCTCGGTAGTGGGTTCATGCCTCTGATACGTCTCCAACGTATCGATAATTTCTTGTGTTCTATGCCACATTATTGATGTTATCTACATGTTTTATGCACACTTTATATCATATTCGTGCATTTTCTGGAACTAACCTATTAACAAGATGCCGAAGTGCCGATTCGTTGTTTTACGCTGTTTTTGGTTTCAGAAATCCTAGTAAAGAAATATTCTCGGAATTGGACGAAATAAAAGCCCAGAGGCCTATTTTCTCACGAAGCTTCCAGAAGTCCGAAGGAGAGACGAAGAGGGGCCACGGGGGCGCCAAACCCTAGGGCGGCGCGGCCCCCCCCTTGGCCGCGCCGGCCTGTGGTGTGGGCCCCCTGTGCCGCCTCTTGACCTGCCCTTCCGCCTACAAATAGCCTCCGTGACGAAACCCCCGGTACCGAGAGCCACGATACGGAAAACATTGCCGAGACGCCGTCGCCGCCGATCCCATCTCGGGGGATCCTGGAGATCGCCTCCGGCACCCTCGCCGGAGAGGGGATTCATCTCCCGGAGGACTCTACACCGCCATGGTCGCCTCCGGAGTGATGAGTGAGTAGTCTACCCCTGGACTATGGGTCCATAGCGGTAGCTAGATGGTTGTCTTCTCCCCATTGTGCTATCATTGTCGGATCTTGTGAGCTGCCTATCATGATCAAGATCATCTATATGTAATTCTATATGTTGCGTTTGTTGGGATCCGATGAATAGAGAATACTTGTTATGTTGATTATCAAAGTTATGCTTATGTGTTGTTTATGATCTTGCATGCTCTCCGTTATTAGTAGATGCTCCGGCCAAGTAGATGCTTTTAACTCCAAGAGGGAGTACTTATGCTCGATAGTGGGTTCATGCTCGCATTGACACACGGGACGATGACGAGAAAGTTCTAAGGTTGTGTTGTCGTTGTTGCCACTAGGGATAAAACATTGATGCTATGTCTAAGGATGTAGTTGTTGATTACATTACGCACCATACTTAATGCAATTGTCCGTTGTTTTGCAACTTAATGCTGGAGGGGTTCGGATGATAACCTCGAAGGTGGACTTTTAGGCATAGATGCGGTTGGATGGCGGTCTATGTACTTTGTCGTAATGCCCAATTAAATCTCACTATACTCATCATGATATGTATGTGCATTGTCATGCTCTCTTTATTTGTCAATTGCCCAACTGTAATTTGTTCACCCAACATGCTCGTTCGTCTTATGGGAGAGACACCTCTAGTGAGCTGTGGACCCCGGTCCAATTCTCTTTACTGAAATACAATCTACTTGCAATACTTGTTTACTGCTGTTTTCTCTGCAAACAATCATCTTCCACACAATACGGTTAATCCTTTGTTACAGCAAGCCGGTGAGATTGACAACCTCATCGTTTCGTTGGGGCAAAGTAGCTTGGTTGTGTTGTGCGGGTTCCACGTTGGCGCCGGAATCTCCGGTGTTGCGCCGCACTACATCCCGCCGCCATCAACCTTCAACGTGCTTCTTGGCTCCTCCTGGTTCGATAAACCTTGGTTTCTTTCTCGAGGGAAAACTTGCTGCTGTGCGCATCATACCTTCCTCTTGGGGTTGCCCAACGAACGTGTGAAATACACGCCATCAAGCTCTTTTTACGGCGCCGTTGCCGGGAGATCAAGACACGCTGCAAGGGGAGTCTCCACTTCTCAATCTCTTTACTTTGTTTTTGTCTTGCTTTATTTTATTTACTACTTTGTTTGCTGCACTAAATCAAAATACAAAAAAATTAGTTGCTAGTTTTACTTTATTTGCTATCTTGTTTGCTATATCGAAAACACAAAAAAAATTAGTTTACTTGCATTTACTTTATCTAGTTTGCTTCATTTACTATTGCTAAAATGGCCAACGCTGAAAATACTAAGTTGTGTGACTTCACAACCACAAATAATAATGATTTCTTATGCACACCTATTGCTCCACCTGCTACTACGGCAGAATTCTTTGAAATTAAACCTGCTTTACTGAATCTTGTCATGAACCATCAATTTTCTGGTGTTAGTTCGATGATGCTTGCTGCCCATCTCAATAATTTTGTTGAACTATGTGAAATGCAAAAATATAAAGATGTAGATGGTGATATTATTAAACTAAAATTGTTCCCTTTCTCATTAAGAGGAAGAGCTAAAGATTGGTTGCTATCTCTCGCCTAAGAATAGTATTGATTCATGGACTAAATGCAAGGATGCTTTTATTGGTAGATATTATCCCCCTGCTAAAATTATATCTTTGAGGAGTAGCATAATGAATTTTAAACAATTAGATACTGAACATGTTGCTCAAGCTTGGGAAAGAATGAAATCTCTGGTTAAAAATTGCCCAACCCATGGACTGACTACTTGGATGATCATCCAAACCTTCTATGCAGGACTAAATTTTTCTTCGCGGAATTTATTGGATTCAGCTGCTGGAGGTACCTTTATGTCCATCACATTGGGGGCGGCTACAAAACTTCTTGATGATATGATGATAAATTACTCTGAATGGCACACGGAAAGAGCCCCACAAGGTAAGAAGGTAAATTCTGTTGAAGAATCCTCTTCCTTGAGTGATAAGGTTGATGCTATTATGTCTATGCTTGTGAATGATAGGACTAATATTGATCCTAATAATGTTCCGTTAGCTTCATTGGTTGCACAAGAAGAACATGTTGATGTAAACTTCATTAAAAATAATAATTTCAACAACAATGCTTATCGGAACAATTCTAATAATAACTATAGGTCATATCCTTATAATAATGGTAACGGTTATGCTAATTCTTATGGGAATTCTTACAACAATAATAGGAATTCACCCCCTGGACTTGAAGCCATGCTTAAAGAATTTATTAGTACACAAACTGCTTTTAACAAATCTGTTGAAGAAAAGCTTGGTAAAATTGATATACTTGCTTCTAAAGTCGATAGTCTTGCTGCTGATGTTGATCTTTTGAAATCAAAAGTTTTGCCTAATGAGAATTATCATAATAAAATTGTTACTACAGCAAATGCCATCCAAGTTAGAATTAATGAGAATATAAGATTAATGGCTGAACTGCGTGCTAGGTGGGATAGAGAAGAAAA
>NC_061512.1:2217791-2275734 GCF_022539505.1 Lolium rigidum | reverse complement strand
ACAAGTGACCAAATTTGAGGTGCCAAAAAAAACTCCAAGAAAAGAAAGTTGATTGCACATAGAGGATGACATGCGGGTCCCATTTAGCAGCAGCGGTCTCAACGTTTCCAAGGCGGCAAGGGATCAAAAGAAAAATGAAGTAGCCAGAAATCAGGGGGTCAAAAAAAATCCAAGAATAGAAAGAATTTTGGTTCATAGAGGATGACATGCGGGACCCATGATCCTGCATCGTAAACGGCTCGATCGGAGAACGTTGAACAAGATGGCGCGATCGAGAAAAAAAACAATGCCAGAGAGGCTGCCATCTGGGCCCTACATCCCTCGGCGGTGCGGATTTGCGTTGACTCGGCCGGCGAACCCGAGATTTCGAGATGCACCACGTCCCGGGCCACCATACGCGACGTTTTGGCCGTTTTCGTCGGGCTAGGTGGCCTCAAAAACGAGAAAAACGTTTTGACATGCACAACGGACAGACCCAAAATCGTCGGCCATGGTACACCAGCAACCACGGCGCGACTTCAACTTCGTCGGCCATGGCAACTTTTCTTGTAGTGAGAGGGCATCATTACATAATCCAGACACTTGGATAAAGTAGCCAAATTCTCTATTTACAAAACGGACATTAAATCCCTGAAATCACTCTTGTGGAGTTCCTCTTTCTTCAGGTACCCTTGAGTCTTCCTCGAGTCTGTCGACGACTATGTTGGCAGGCAACAATACCTTCGGGTACAGCGCCTCCAAGTCTCCAGTAGCGTTGGCAATCGACAGTAAACCTGCCGAAGGATAACGGGCAAGTACAAGGGCAAGTGTAAACCTGGCCCCTACAAAAACTTGCGCACGTACCAACTCTCGGACCTTCTTGGCGTTACCAAATTCAGACATCAAAGCAAGGAGAGTTGGAGGAACTGCGTTCAAAGGGAACATTGTCTTCCAAACCACCCTCATAGCCTTATAGCACTTGTCAAAAAAGGTATGGGCCTGCTGAACCCGATCTTGAAATCGCGCGACAGCCGAAGCCTTCGAGTGCTCCCGCCAGAAAATCTCGTCGGATGAGGATAGCTGGGTCAATGCATTCGCACGTTCGTGAATCCGTTTGTTCTCCTCTGCACGGTTCAGAGCTATGACTGGCACAGAAGTAAGCAAAGGATCGAGATAAGATTCTATCAATCAAAGGGCGCGAGAGATCAAAGGACTCACAGTTCAAGCTCTCGGTAGCCTTATGTAGCTCAGTAAGAGCATACCGCTCTACGTCGGCTGCAATCTCGCTCTTCTTGTTGACAATTGCAGCCAAGGCGTAAGTGCTGCGCAGGTCCTTCTCCATCTGCGTGATCCGGTCCTTCATTCGTTGGACCCGATCACCTTCGGGAAGAACGCCCGAAGAGTCATCAACAAACGAGGGCACCGGGAAAACCTGCAGGCAACAGCGTCAAAAGGACGATGGTCATGGGCAAATTAAGCTTCCAATGTAACTCCCATCGGGAGAGGTACAAGAAATTCCTATCAGAAGAAGTACAAACGAAGATATTATGACAAAAGTATGTTGACAACATTGCCAGCACAGTGTTCATTAGAAACTTGGGTTCTCGCGGCAGAATAATGTTTCATACTAGCCCAAGGATAAAATTGTTACAACAATCAAGGAGCCTGAGTCTGAGTCGACAGGCTGGGGCCAGCCGATGCCTTTCCCGACGAAACTAAATCAAGGAGCTGGCGAGCACAAGTACGGGCGGATGCTGTAAAAGCGCTTAAGTCAACAAGTCGCCCATCTTTCTCTTTCGGCAGGGCCTTAGTCATTTCTTCAATGTCAGCCTTAAAGCCGTAACCCATCATAAGTTGGAAGGCAAGGAGGGCACCATAGGTACGTGAGGTGCGCTTGAATACCTCGATGACCTCCTTGGTGTCGACTGCGAAGGCACCAATCAGCTGCCCCGAGTCTTCTCTGCTTGGCCTTGGGGAATATCATTGAATGCATCCGCGCCGAGCACCCTTTCCCTTGTCAAGCGGTTCCGGGTAAGCTGGTGGGTGGCGAGAACCATTGACACACCATTTGCCGGGGAGTTGCTTGGAACTTTGTCCAAAGCGGTATGAGGGATGCTGGCGGCTTACGCAAAGAAATTAAAGGGAATCGTTGACGAAGAAACAGATTCATAAAAAGTGGTAATCTACAAGAGATGTAGGGACTTACCAAGCGGGGCCAAGGCGGACCGACGGAGGAGTTCATCCTTTTACGCCGACCGAGCTTCCTCCTCCTTCAGCCTCTCCTTCAGCTTGTTCAGTTCTTCTTTCAGGGAGTTGACCTCCTGGCGAGCTATGGCGGCCTTTTTGATGGCGCCATCCAGCTTTGAAGAGGAAGACTTAGCCTCCTCCTGCAGCCGGATTTTGTCCGCCTCCAGAGAGGTGAATTGAGAGGCGAAGGCCTCTAAAGAGGATATCACACCTCGTAGATCCTTGAAGAAAGGGAACGTTTTACAAAGTTCATTAGGCAAAGACGCATTCCGGAAGATTCTGTTAAACTCGACAAAGACTTACGGAAGAAGGAGGCGTAGCGGTAGCAGGAGCATCTTTCCCTCCGGAAAGGGAGGAGGCGGTCGATGCTTGCGCCGCGGGAGCCGCCTTAGGAGCCGAAGCTTCGGAAGGCTGCGGCGGCTGGTGAGACGACATCGGACCGACCCTCTTAGGTGGAGGCTCAATAAAATCATCGTCACTACAAGGAAGGTTTGATCGACTAAGTTATGAGAAAAATATGAAAAGACCAAGGAGCTGAAAATAGTAAGAAGAAGAAAAACACTTACATGTCAAGGAGATCATCTTCATCGGCAAAGCCGCCGATTGACCTCTTCGTAGGTGGAGCCCTGGTCTCCTCCGCAGCTGCATTAATAAAGGCATCGTGATCAGCGTCATCATCACGCACCGATCCCTACGTGTCGCAAGTGTCACCGGGCGATGGGTGGAGATTGGTGTGAGCAGTTTCGAGAATCTATCAGGTCATCATGATCGCTTGTTGGGTTTTTATGCTCAGCAGTACGAGAGTCAACGGGTTCTGAAGAGCCTCTTCCTTCGGAAGTATCATTTGGCAAGTTATGAAAATCCCCGGAAGCTACGAGGGTATGCCGAAGAAAAGACAGATGAGAATAACAGTAATTATATCGATTAAGAAAATAGTAGCATAACAAGAATTTGAAGAGGGAAGTTGCCTCTGGAGGCGGATGATCGGCGTCAAAAGGAGTATACGGAGAAATCAATGGGATTGAGTCTTCTTGACTGAAGGAAGTAAGGCGACGGACTTCATCAAGCAGTTCTTTTTCCGACAGCTCGGCAGCGTTAATTCTGGTCTCATCCTTTGGACCCGAATACAACCACATTGGACGAATTCTAGCCATAAGCTGGTTGGACTCGACGTTTCAAGAACTACTTGCCGCTACCTCATTACCAACCATGGTTTGGCCGTCGGCTTCTTTAATCCGAAGAAATCTAGCAAATAGTTCGTCGGCAGCTACTTTTTCGTCGGGAGAGAGAACATTCTTCCAGGAATTCTTAGGCTTGGCTTCAAGGGCATCGACAAAACAGGGGAGCCGAGATTCGGGTGATAAAGAATCCTTGATATAGAACCACTTCAATCTCCACCCTTGCACGGACTCTCTCATTGGGAAATTGAAGTAATTGACATCCGAACGAGCTACAAATCCCACTCCTCCGGTGACAAAAGATCCGTTACTACTTCTTGTATCTTTTCACATAGAAGATCTTTTTCCACAACCCAAAATGAGGTTCAATGCCCGGATATGCTTCGCAGAAGGGTGATAAACACGAGCAACGTGGAGGATTGAGTTGGGAGTGAGTTGCCATAAGCTGGATTTCGTAAGTTCGCAAGAGATGGAGGAGGAATTTGTGGACGGGAAGCGAAAGACCTCGGTATAAGAACGATAAGAACATCACGGTAAAACCGGCGGGGGGATTAGGTCGAGAAATCGCACTGGAAAGATCACATTCCCCTCATCGGAGGAGATCAATCCCGGGCTTCGGGATCTTTTTTCATCACGCTTGGTGACGGTAGAGGCTGTCCAATCTCCGGGCCTGTGCTGCTCGAACTTGGTGGCGCCATCGGTGCGGAGCTGGGAGGAGCGCCGGGCGCGCCTTCCTTCGAAAGAATCGAGGAAGATTTGGCGGCGGCACCACCGCTCGTGGAGCTGGCGGCGGCGCTAGGGTTCTTCTTCTTCACCATTGTGAGATCTAGGAGAAATCGGAAAGACGGTGGTGGCGGCGCGAGCGGTTGTGAACGGGGAGAAGAAGAAGAACAGCGAAGGATTGAATGAAGGAGAATGCTAGGGATTTCTATCTCTTGGGGAACTTAAGGAAGGCTTCGTATTGTTAATGGGCCTTTTCTCCAATTAATGGTTGCGGAAATCGAGGAGGTGCCTCGCTAACCGTGTAAAGAGGAGCAGGAATTGCTCGAAAACAGGGCTGGCAGGTTGCGTCTTATCAGTCAAAATCAAGGGGACAGAGAAACGACATCAATGACGTCATGAGGAATGATTGCATACGAAGAGATAAGAAAGTATCGAGTGATCAACTTAAGCCTATGCACGGATTGCAAGCATCCGCACCTAGGCTCGGGGGCTACTCCCATCGGGAGTGCTGACGCGCACCCGATAGAATAAAGGTTCGAAGGAAAAACTTGACTCGAGTCTGTACCCGGATGTAAGCACCCGTGCCCAGACTCGGAGATTGGATTTCGTAAGTTCGCAAGAGATGGAGGAGGAATTTGTGGACGGGAAGCGAAAGACCTCGGTATAAGAACGATAAGAACATCACGGTAAAACCGGCAGGGGGATTAGGTCGAGAAATCGCACCTGGAAAGATCACATTCCCCTCATCGGAGGAGATCAATCCCGGAGCTTCGGGATCTTTTTTCATCACGCTTGGTGACGGTAGAGGCTGTCCAATCTCCGGGCCCGGCTGCTTGAACTTGGTGGCGCCATCGGTGCCGGAGGCAGGGAGGAGCGCCGAGGCGCGCCTTCCTTCGAAAGAATCGAGGAAGATTTGGCGGCGGCACCACCGCTCGTGGAGCTGGCGGCGGCGCTAGGGTTCTTCTTCTTCACCATTGTGAGATCTAGGAGAAATCGGAAGACGGTGGTGGCGGCGCGGCGGTTGTGAACGAGGAGAAGAAGAAGAACAGGCGAAGGATTGAATGAAGGAGAATGCTAGGGATTTCTATCTCTTGGGGAACTTAAGGAAGGCTTCGTATTGTTAATGGGCCTTTTCTCCAATTAATGGTTGCGGAAATCGAGGAGGTGCCTCGCTAACCGTGTAAAGAGGAGCGAGGAATTGCTCGAAAACGAGGGCTGGCAGGGTTGCGTCTTATCGGTCAAAATCAAGGGGACGGAGAAACGACATCAATGACGTCATGAGGAATGATTGCATACGAAGAGATAAGAAAGTATCGAGTGATCAACTTAAGCCTATGCACGGATTGCAAGCATCCGCACCTAGGCTCGGGGGCTACTCCCATCGGGAGTGCTGACGCGCACCCGATAAAACTTTTTCGCACTCCAGGATCATGCCCAGGGACTTGATTCTGTGTAGGGTAACGTTGTTTTGCCATCGGCAGTTAACCAACAGAAGTTGGGCACGTTATTCGTTATCCCTTGCATAAAGAAAATGTATCGGATGGACTACAAAGACCCGCAGGAAAAAAACTTCGGCAGAAGAAAATGTTCAAGTGGTACAACTTGAGTCTACGCACGGATTGCAAGCATCCGTACCTAGACTCGGGGGCTACTCCCATCGGGAGTGCTGACGCGCACCCGATAGAAAATAGAAGATAAAAGAAACGCAAGAATGATCGAGGAGAAGGACTTCAGAAGAAGACATGCTCTAGTCTCTACCCGAATTATGTTCGGCTAGACACTCGGGGGCTACTGACGTGGGCATTACCCTTCGGGTAACCAATGTTGCTCTACCCTACGTGGTCCAACAGGAGGCCCATGAAGGAACCCGACGGCAAGATGGGCCACTAGGGCGGTGCGACGGAAGATTACTTGAAGTACAAGACGCGGAGGAAGCCGAACAAGGAAAGATTGGAAATAGATCTACTGTAAACCTACTCGTACTCGATTAGACCTCTCGGGACCTGGCCACCTATATAAAGGCCAGGAGAGGGGCTATCGAGGGACACAATCAATCTTAGCAATACTAGCCAGCAGAAGCTTAGAACTAGGTTACCCTAGCAACCAACCTCTCGACGAGATCACAGCCGAACTATTCGGCACCCCATTGTAACCTGTTTTCATCATAATCAAAGAACGAGACGAGGCGGGACGTAAGGGTTTTACCTCATCGAGGGCCCCGAACCTGGGTAAATCGCTCTCCCCGCTTGTCTGTGAACCGATGTCTCGTGTCAGCTTGCAGGATTCCATCAACCCTAAGCCCCTATCGGAGGGCATTGCCGAGGAGCACCCTCGACATTGTTATTCATCATCATATCACCTCTGATCATGTTCCATATGATGTCTCGTGAGTAGTTCATTTAGTTCTTGAGGACATGGGTGAAATCTAAATGTTAGTAGTGAATTATGTTGGTTAGTATTCAATGTTGTGATATTTAAGTTGTAGGTGTTATTCTTCTAGTGGTGTCGTGTGAACGTCGACTACATGACACTTCACCATTTATGGGCCTAGGGAATGCATCTTGTATTCGTTTGCCAATTGCGGGGTTGCCGGAGTGACGAAACCTAAACCCCGTTGGTATATTGGTGCAGGAGGGATAGCGGGATCTCGAGTTTAAGGCTGTGGTTAGATTTATCTTAATTACTTTCTTGTAGTTGCGGATGCTTGCAAGGGTATAATCACAAGTATGTATTAGTCCTAGGAAGGGCGGTACATTAGCATAGGTTCACCCACACAACACTTATCAAAACAATGAAGATTAATCAGCTATATGAAGCGAAAGCACTAGACTAAATCCCCGTGTGTCCTCAAGAACGTTTGGTCATTATAAGTAAACAAACCGGCTTGTCCTTTGTGCTAAAAAGGATTGGGCCACTCGCTATAATTATTTCTCTCGCATTTTACTTACTTGTACTTTATTCATCTGCTATATCAAAACCCACTGAATACTTGTCTGTGAGCATTTACAGTGAATCCTTCATAGAAACTGCTTGTCAACACCTTCTGCTCCTCGTTGGGTTCGACACTCTTATTTATCGAAAGTACTACGATACACCCCCTATACTTGTGGGTTATCACCCAGCACCTGCGTGGTGTTCTTGCTGAGCAGGGCACCCTTGTCCAGTTCTCGTGTCCCGGCGCCCATGCTCAAAATGGTGTCACCGAGCGTAAGCATCGTCATATTCTTGAGACTACCCGTGCTATGATGATTGCTTCCTCTCTTCCGCCGCATTTCTGGGCTGAGGCTGTCGCTACGTCGACTTACCTCATTAACATTCAGCCTTCTGCTGCCCTTCAAGGTGGCATTCCTCTCGAGCGTCTTTCTGGTTGCTCTCCAGATTACTCGACACTTCGTTT
This sequence comes from Lolium rigidum, assembly GCF_022539505.1. Taxonomy (NCBI): domain Eukaryota; kingdom Viridiplantae; phylum Streptophyta; class Magnoliopsida; order Poales; family Poaceae; genus Lolium; species Lolium rigidum. Next base: position 2,268,210 of record NC_061512.1, on the reverse strand, counting down.
ATTTGGTTGCGTTTGCTACGTTCTTCTCCCTCCTCGCGATCGCACCAAGCTGACCGCTCAGTCTGTTGAGTGTGTTTTTCTCGGATACAGTGATGAGCATAAGGGCTATCCGCTGTTGGGACCCCGTTGGTCGTCGGATGCGCATCTCTCGTGATGTCACGTTTGATGAGACGCGTCCCTTCTATCCTCGTCCCACCTCGGGTACTTACCCGGTGGATGATATCTCTTTTCTTCTTTTTTCGGATGCACCCCCTACTATCCCATCTCCTCCCACTCCTAGTCCTGATGCGCCCCCTTCGGCGCCATCCTCTCCTCTGTCTAGTCCACCTAGTACTCCTCGTTCCCCGGCTTCGGATCCTTCTGATGCTGTCCCTTCTTCCGCTTCTTCTGATGAGTTGTCCTCTGCTGATGACCTTCCCCCTTCACGGCCTGTCCATCAGCGTCGTGCTCCAGCTCGTTACTCTCCTAGTCAGTATGGTCTCTCTGTCGTTTCCGAGCCGACTTCTTATCGGGATGCCGAGCGTCATCTCGAATGGCAGCTTGCCATGGCTGAGGAGATCGTTGCGCTTGAGCGCATCGGCACTTGGGATCTTGTTTCTCCACCTTCGGTGTTCGTCCTATCACGTGTAAGTGGGTCTATAAAATTAAGACTCGCTCCGATGGATCTCTTGAGCGCTATAAAGCGCGTCTTGTGGCTCGTGGCTTTCGGCGGGAGCACGGCCGTGACTATGATGAGACTTTTGCCCTGTGGCTCATATGACTACTGTGCGTACCCTTCTTCTTGCATTGCTTACGTTCGCGCGCGGTGCGTCTCCCGGCTTGATGTTCGAGAATGCTTTTCTTAATGGCGAGGTGAGTGAGGAGGTTTACATGCGGCCTCCTCATGGGTATTCTGTTCTACGATGGGATGGTTTGTCGTCTTCGACGTTCTCTCTATGGTCTCAAACAGGCCCCTCGTGCCTGGTTTGAGCGCTTCGCCTCTGTGGTGGCTAGCTGCTGGTTTCTCTCCTAGTCTTCATGATCCGGCACTTTTCGTTCACACTTCTCCTCGTGGACGGACTCTTCTTCTTCTCTATGTTGATGATATGATCATTGCTGGTGATGATCCTGAGTATATTGGCTTCGTCAAGGCTCGTCTTCGTGATCGGTTTCTTATGACTGATCTTGGTCCTCTTCGCTATTTTCTTGGCATTGAGGTTTCCTCCACTTCGATGGCTTTTCTATCTCTCGGGAAAAGTACATTCGGGATCTTCTTGCTCGTGCTTTGCTCTTGGGGATGAGCGCACGGTTGATACTCCTATGGAGCTTAATGTTAAGCTTCGTCCCTACTGATGGTGATCCTCTTCCTGATCCCACTCGTTATCGCCATCTTGTTGGGAGTCTTGTTTATCTTGCTTGTCACTCGTCTGATATTTCTTATCCTGTTCATATTCGAGTCGGTTTGTCTCATCTCCTACCACTTGTTCACTATAGTCATCTCCTCCGTGTTCTTCGTTATCTTCGTGGCACGATCACTCGTCGCCTTTTCTTTCCCCGTTCCAGCTCTCTCCGGCTCCGGTGCTATTCGGATGCTACGTGGGCAAGTGATCCTACGAATCGTCGTTCGCTTCACGCTTACTTGTGTGTTTCTTGGTGGTTCGCTTGTTGCTTGGAAGACGAAGAAACCGGTCGCAGTTTCCCGTTCGAGTGTTGAGGCTGAGTTGCGGGCTATGGCTTTGTTGATTGCTGAGGTGACTTGGTTACGGTGGTTGCTTGCCGATTTTGGGGTCTCTGTTACGACACCCACTCCACTTTTGTCTGACCGTACGGGTGCTATCGGTATTGCACGTGATCCGGTCAAGCATGAGCTGACCAAGCATATCGGTGTTGATGCTTTTTACACGCGTGCACGGGTACAGGGATGATGTTGTTGCGGTTCATTATGTGCCTTCAGATTTGCGGTTGGCGGATTTCTTTACGAAGGCATAGACTCGAGCGCGACATGATTTCTTCCTCTCCAAACTCGGTGTTGTGGATTCACCATGAGTTTGAGGGGGTGTTAGATGTATATATATATATATATATATATATATATATATATATATATATATATATATATATATATATATATATATATATATATATATATATATATATATATATATATATATTAGTAGTTTCCCCATATGTTAGGGGGCTTTCTGCATATTTGCACCTGTACATGTACTATATATTGTGGCATTTGGCCCCCTGGTAATACAACAAGCATATTACCCTAACACATCTTAATTTAGATAAATCTTAGATAACTATTGTGAGACGGAGGAAGTACTTTGCTGACAAAAGAAGCTGGTAGAAACAAGATCTGGATGCGCTTTGCTGAAGGAACACAACTCCTGCTCGATCAACGCACATTTGGCACTTCAACGCAATCTTACAAGCAACCCAAAAAAGCTTCCACTTTTTATAGTAGTTCCTCCATCTAACAAAGGATATCTTAGATTTGCCGGGGAGATGACAGTCAACCTCGATTAACAAGGATATACCAGTTAGTTGTTATTGTTTTTTTTTTTTTGAGATGTAGTTGTTATTGTTATTAGTTACTCTCTCTCAATTTGTTGCAGATTTACATGTACTTTTTAATAGAAAAAGAGCGGCTAAGCCCCCTGGTTCATCTGTTAGCAATAATTTCTCAACACATATTTAGAAATGTGTCATTACTAGAAACTAGGACTTAAAAACAATTAATTGTACATCCAGTTTTCATGTTATATCTAGATCATGTGGCTTAATTGAGATAACACGGTCTTATCAACCATTATTCATGTACTTAAATATTTCACGAGCCTAGCCAGATTTAGATATATTTATATATAAACGGTTTTGCTATGTCTCAGTCAACTGAGAATTCCTTAAGTCTCAGTCACCCATAAAAATGAACTTGAGTTGCACTTTTCTATCAAAAAAGTGCAATTGCACTTTTCTACTAGAAAAGTGCAACTGATCCGAGTTGCACACTGCAGTTGCACTTTTCTGAGGTGACTGAGATTTAAGAAAATCTCAGTCGACTGAGACATAGGCACACCCATATATAAAATATGTGTAAATACATCTAAATCAGCAACAACTTATGTAGAACGGAGGAAGTACATCATACTGAATTAATGTACTATGATATTTTGACAAACTAATTTAGTTTGGCAAAAAGTCTTACAATTAAGAAACAGAGGTAATAGCAGGTAGGCTAAAGCTACAGAATGGCAGGTAACTAACTGCGGCAGAATCTTCCTGCACTTAGTTTGCAGGAGAAACATTTAACCCAAACACGATGAAGATAAGTATAACCGGCTTGTGCTGAATAAATTATCAACACGTTGCTCTGAAAAATTCTACATCCAGAAGTCACAATGAAATCCAAACAAAACTACTACTCCACAACTGTAGCTACCCTATTACAAAAGTTCAGGAATTCAGCAGCAATTGCCGCGCTGCTATGATGAACAAAATCATCAGGAGTTCACAAATCAACTCACTGTGTATGCTAAAATAAATTTACTGAAACTACTGTACAACAAGTGTACGTACATGTGTGCAGATACAAATGGCGACGGTGCGCGCGCTCATGCTACTCTGCCTTGCTGGTGGTGGTGGGCACCTCCTCCTCGGCGGCGGGAACATTGTCAGCACCGAGAAGGACGGCGCGGACGTCCTCAACGTCGTTGTCATCGTCAGCCGACGACGACGATCCGTGGAAGCTGTCGGACGGCACGGGCGCCAGGAACTCGACCCACCCGGTGGTCTTGAGGTGCTCGAGGCCGAAGTACATGGCGACGCCCGCGGCGGCCACGGCGCCGCTGACGACGAAGGTCCTGGCCGTCGCGAGACACATGACGGTGGCGATGAGCGCCACGGGCGGGACGCACATGGCGGCGGCCCCCTTGGAGCCGAGCGGTATCCGGTAGGGGCGGGGCAGGTCCGGGTCCTTGAACCGCAGCTTCACGAAGGCCGCGAACACGGCCAGCATGCCCAGCCCGTAGAGGAAGTTGAGGAACTCGATGATCTCCTGGAAGCTCATGAAGGACAGCACCACCACCCCCGCCGCCGAGCACAGGATGCTGTACGTCGGAGTCCCGTGCCGCGACCTAAGTGACAATGCGCCGCCGAGAAAGATGAGGATTTTCTGTTTGTTCACCCGGTCAGAACTAGTACACGAGATTATTCAGGTTTCGAGTTGGTTACCTGCGGGCGAAGATGGCCGGGATCATGCCCATCTCGGCCATGCCGAGGAGCTGGAAGGAGTCGCTGCTCATCTCGGCCTCGAAGAGGCCCATGTTGGACATGGCGGCGGCGGCCTGGATCCAGACGCGCAGCCAGGGCCCGCCGATCCGCTGCCCGACCTCGGAGAAGAAGCCGTCCGTCCACTCCGCGGACGTCTCGGACGGCAGCGCGCCGGTGCCGGCCAGGAGCGGGATGAGGTAGGCGCCGACGACGAGCCCCACGGCGCCGAACACCGCCTTGGGGAACGTCTTCCTGGGCTCGTCGACCTCGCCGGCGAGCGTGCTGGCCTTGTCCCAGTAGTTGAGGTTCCAGAACATGGAGTTGAAGTAGCCGCGCGGGTCAATGGCTTTGGGATTGACCGCGAGCCAGCGGGAAGGGCGGATCTTGGGGATGGCGAGCGCGGTGAGCGCGACGAACGGGGAGAGGGAGAAGGCGGTGAGGAAGAGCGCGGAGAGGCCGACGAGGTGGAGGCCGCGGTAGTTGAGGTAGGTGAGCGCGGCGGTGAGCGCGAGCACGGCGAGCGAGCGGAGCGGGCCGGGCAGCGCGAGCCCGCCGGAGCGGAGGTAGTCGAGGAAGAGCACCGGGTAGAGCGCGTTGTCGAGGGTGCCGGACGCCCACTTGGTGAAGCCGACGAGGAAGGCCGCCGTGGGGCCGAACGCGGCGGAGACCCACGCCACGTAGCCGGCGTTGGTGGGGAACGCGGAGGCGAGCTCGGCGGTGATGAGCGCCTCGGGCAGGGACCAGAGGACCGGGAGGATGAGGAAGCCGAGGAGGGGCAGCAGCGCGCCGCCGCCGGCGCGGACCGAGTCCTCGATGCCGAACGGGCCGCCAGAGACGTCGTAGAAGATGAGCGCGATTAGGGGGAGCACCGTCAAGGGGCGCCGCCGTGGCGGGGATTCGGCATCGATCCCTCCGCCGCCGCCGGTCATCGGGTCAACGGCCGGGCGCCGCCGCCCGCCCGCGCGCGCGCGACGAGGGAGCGGAGGTGATCTGGAGAGGCGTGCGAATTGGGAATGGTTTCCTTCCGTGTTGGGTGGTCGTTGCGACCGCGAGAGATATTATCGGACGATCTGGGAGGATTGCAATGCGGGCCCCAGATTCCGGTGAAGATTCTTGTCTTCTGTACGTAATTTCTGTTGAAGGAGGTCGGAATCCGGATCAACACGCATGTCGTTGCAGAGAAAACCTATTTGGGGCTGAAATTTCTTTTACCCAAAACAACTTCGAGAGGATTTGTTTCTTAGTAATATATTTTTGTTGGTCCTTTGATTCATATAAGATGGGAAATCTTAGGAATGTTTTCTATGAATTCACCCGTAATCTGTTTTGGAGTAAAAATTACTACATTGGCTCAGGTACATTGGTAGAGTTTCTTATGATGTCAAACACTCTATTTTAGAGATTTTTTTTTTTTTGCATTGGCTCAAATATTTTAGTAAATTTTCTTTGTTTTTCCTATGATGTAAACTACTCTTTGATCGAAATTCTTGTAGTTTTCTCATTTGTTGCCTAGCAAACACTATCTTAACCGAGCATGACACAACTTTTAACACGTGACAAGATTAACACTACCAACCGGCTAGGGGAACCACCCTATCTCCTTCTTCGTCTGATGTTGATGACCCCGCTTGACTTCGAGCGCTCTTTGTCATGGATACAATGAGAAGGACTTTGAAGCCGTTGTCTTCGACGACCCCGACCATGATTGTTCCAATGCCGACTTAAGAAGCATGTCCACGAGCTCGGTGAAGGCCTCTTTTTTCGGCGTCGTGAATAAGCCATATTTCTTATGTGGCATGGACGTCTCCAGCGTCATGAGGATGAATAGAGCTCTGCTGCTACGAGACACATGACTAGATGTGACAGAGCCCGTCAAACAAGATCATGGTGTACGATCGGGGATATTAAGTTGTGCATCCACCGGATGTTTCAACATTATGGCCGAAGTAGGATGGAACAAAGACCGCATACGAACAACTGTTGCTTTTCAAGCTTTAATTGTTGTGGTCACCAACATGACCATCATCGGCCAAGCTCCCATATGATAAATCAAAATTTCAAACTTACCGACTTCAGCAACTTTTTGCTCTGAAATACATTTTGAGCATGAGAAGTAAAATGCTGCTATAGACACACTATAGACTATAGAGTTGTAGCATCATTTTTTTTTCGAGAACATGCAACCAAAGGATTATATCATTTCATTAAGTTTGAAAAGGGTAATAATAACGGTATGATATATGAATTTACAAACATCTGCCTCTTTAAATTTTATTCTAGTACAGGTTCAGGCATATTTAGATTGGAAGGTTCTTCAACATTAAAAAACATCAACAGAGCCCCTCCAACCTGTACCTGTACGCCGGGGCCGGGCCAGTTTTTCCTGTTTAAGAGACTGGGCCGGGCCAGTTTGGTGCTGGCTGTCTGCTTGGGCCCTCTGACGCCTCGGCCTCACCGGCCTGCTGTCCAGACGCACTAGTGTGAGCGGCGGTCCGCTGGTGAGGCCTACCTGTCAGCGTTCTTCTCCCCGTCTCTGTCCCACGGCTGCCGCTCTTGCTTCCCCTCTTGCCGGCGGCGCTCCTGCTTCGCTTCTCGCCGACACCTGGGACCTGGAATGTCGCCGGCGTCCGAGTGCTGGGAGGCCTCGACATTGAGTGTGGGTAGCGAGGGAGGGATGGGTATTGTGCAATTCTGCTCTGATGTGGTTTCCCGTTTCCCTTTCGTGCGCGCGCTTGCCTGCAGGGAGCAGGATGGATACGAGGTTCTACGGAATGTGGTGGGAAAGGAGAAGGGCCGGCAGCCAAAAGAGGTGCGCCTCCTTAAACACGTGAGGAAGAAGGTGCAGCTTCCAGTTTGGATGCTTCGTTACTGTAGTTTGCTGTGTTGTAAGCAGTCGATCCAAGAAAATTTGTAAGCAGTCGATCCAAGAAAATTGGTTGCTTTGTTGTTTTGGCCTTGGTTGAAGCATCTCCTGAATCTAAGTTGTGGCAACACATATATTCTCAGCATGTGTATATCTCTGAACCTTTTGCCTTTTGGAACTAGGAGACTGAAGATGAATCTCCACGTGTTGTCACAGGGTACTTAGTACGGATATGATATTGTTCGGATGTTCAGATTCTGATTTCAGATTTGGAATCAGCTCAAATAGGGAATTACTGTTATGTAGAGGTCATACCGCCTCATGCTTAACTTAACTCTATTTTTGTGAGGAATGATTGATGACCGATGTTAAATAGAGAATATTGATGCATCTTTCATAGGCATAGATAGTTTTATATGTCAGACATGGGTGTAAGTTGTAACTACTATTTTCTCACAAACTTCCAAGGTCAAGTGGATATACATTCAGGGTCAAAAAGTGGATATACATAATTATTTTTTTCTTCTGCAACTCCTTTTCCAAGTATGCAATTTTAGACGTTCTAATTGTGAAATCAGTTGAAGTTCTAATTATTACCCCTCTCTTCACTTAACAATTCTTTTACAATCACTTTCTAAATGATTTCCTTGCAATGAAGTAATTACCAGCACAACCACGCCACTTAACTGCCTCCGGAAATGTGGCAACTTATTGGCAAGAGATCATCTGGAATATCGACTCGGATAACACATTCGTCGACTCTTACCTTCATTGCTGAGACCAAGCATCTTTCAGTCAGAGGTAAGACATAACATCTTGTTCAAGCAATGCATGTGCATTGTGTCGATATCATTGTGGATTCAATGGTTGATTCATTAATTGTTATGTGATCTTGGATAGTCATATTTGTCACAGAAAGGGGATTTTTCATTGTGAATCGATGGGTGCTTCCTCAAGCTTCTCCATCCTTCTCTTATCTGAATATATAATATACAAGTTACAGTTTGGTCCCTCTACTATTTTACTTATTACAAGTAAGAACCTCCAACACTCCCCCTCAAGATGGGGCAAAGATATCAATGAGCCCCATCTTGTTACAGGATTCTAGCAGAAGGATACACCACTCATTCCCTTGGTCAAAACATCAGCTAATTGATCTACAGATTTAACATAAGTAACTTGAAGTAAACCCTCATCTAGTTTTTCTTTGATAAAGTGTCTATCTATTTCAACGTGCTTAGTCCTGTCATGGTGAACTGGATTGTGCACAATATTAATTGCAGCCTGATTGTCACAATATAGCTTGAGAGGCATGCTCTTGTACAATCGTAGTTCTCTTAATAATATTTTTATCCAAATCAGCTCACATAACCCTGAAGCCATTGCTCTAAACTCAGCCTCGGCTGTTGATCTTGCAACTACACTCTGCTTTTTACTCCTCCAACTAATTAATTACCACCAAGAAAGATGCAGTAACCTGACGTAGACCTTCGATCATCTAAACACCCAGCCCAATCAGCATCAGTATACCCCTCGGTGTTCAGATGTCCATGAGCAGAGAACAATATCCCTTTCCCAGGGCAACCCTTAAGATATCGAAGAATTCTGTTCACAGCATCCATATGACCAGAACGGGGATCATGCATATATCTACTCACCACACTGACAGCATATGCAATATCTGGTCTAGTATGTGATAAATATATGACTCGCCCAACTAATCGTTGATATAGCTGTTTATCCACATAATCCCCAGAGTCAGCAGTTATGCGGTGATTTGATTCAACTGGTGTGGCTGCCGGTTTGCAATATAGCATTCCAGTTTCAGTAAGTAAATCTACCACATATTTCCTTTGTGAGAGATAAATACCTTGAACACCATATGCAACTTCAATACCAAGGAAATAGTGAAGATATCCCAGGTCTTTAACTTCAAATGATCTTGACAGCGCCTTCTTTAACCGAGCAATTTCCCCATCATCATTGCCTGTAATAACTATATCATCAACATACACAATGAGCGCAATAACTTTATCATGGTTGTGCTTGAAAAACAGGGTATGATCAGCATTACTCTGTTTAAACCCCATAGAACAAATCTCATTACGGAATCGTCCAAACCATGCTCTAGGTGACTGTTTTAACCCATATAATGACTTCTTCAGCCTGCACACTTTACCATCAGTCTCTTGTGAACTAAACCCAGGAGGAATCTCCATATAAATTTCTTCGTTCAAATCTCCATGAAGAAAGGCATTTTTTACATCCATTTGAAACAATTTTCACTTATTATTTGCTGCTATAGATATAAGGGCCCTGATGGTGTTCATTTTTGCCACTGGTGCGAATGTTTCATCATAATCCACCCCATAAGTTTGAATGTAACCTTTTGCCACTAATCTGGATTTATACCTTTCTACTTTACCATCCACATTTTGTTTCACGGAAAATACCCACTTACAACCAACAACCCTTTTATTAGGAGGGAGAGTAGTAAGTACCCATGTATGGTTCTTGTCAAGTGCTGTCATCTCCTCCATCATAGCTGCTCTCCATTCTGGATATTGTTTGGCTTCCTGCCAATAACGTGGTATGGGTAAAGTGGAATATAGGGCAGCTATAAATGATTTATAGTGAGAACCCACAGACGAGTATGAGACATAATTAGAAAGATCATATGAAGACAGATTTGGTGGTAATTTTCCTGCAGTGGTACGAGTCTGTTTTCTATGAGCAATAGGAATATTTAAATCATCCCATGAGGAGGTGAGTGTACCATCATTTTGAGGAGATGAGCCTTCCACATTTGATTGTGCCAGACTAGGCGATGTCTCTTCTTGTGCTTGTACTGCAGGCGTTTCTTGATCACTTAATGGAATTACTGCTTTATCACCTTGATGTCTCCGTGAATACACTTGAAGATTTTTCTCTTCATTGAACCTTGGCCACCGCACAGCTTCATTTGGTTTGTCTTGCTGCTCCCCCTGCACCTGTTCTTGCACTGCATCTAATAGACACACATCATCGTGCACATCTTGTGTAGGTAAAACTCCAACGATTATCTCTCTTGATGTTGTGATCTCATTCTCCTCTTCCTTGTCTCCCCCTGGTTCTGAGTTCAAATCAGAAACATCACTTGTAAACATGTCAGGAAACACGTCGGCAAGGTCAGTTGGATCTCCATAAAATGATTCGTTCTCCCTGAATGTTACATCCATACTAATAAACATTCTTTTTTCAGCAGGACACCAGCACTTATAACCCTTTTGTTTGCCTGAATAACCAACAAATATACATTTTAAAGCTCTAGGATCTAATTTACCAACTGAAGGTCTGTAGTCCTTCACAAAGCATACACATCCAAACACCTTTGGAGGCACCACAAATGAGTTCTTACCGGTTAGACATTCTATTGGAGTTTTATGTTCAAGTACCCTCATTGGCATCCTATTTATCAAATAAGCTGCTGTCATTACAGCCTCACTCCATAGATATTTAGGGACATTCATTGCAACCATTAGGCTTCTCGTAACATTTAAAAGATGCCTGTTCTTTCTTTCAGCCAAACCGTTTTGTTCGGAAGTACCTGGGCATGTAGTTTGATGAATAATTCCAAAGCTAGACAAGTATTCATCAAACTCTCTATTTATATACTCCGTACCGTTATCAGTACGGAATATTTTCACACAAGCATTATACTGAGTCATAATCAAATTATGGAAATCTCTGAAGCATTCAAACACATCACTCTTATGTCTTAATACATAAACCCAGGTAGTCCTTGTGCAACAATCAATAAAAGTAACAAAATACCGATAGCCATTGATCGATCTCACACCACTTGGCCCCCATACATCAGAGTGAATAGTATGCAGCGGTTGAGTACTTCTATTATCTGAGGGCGTATAAGAACTTCGAGTGTGCTTCCCAAACTCGCATGCATTACATACCAAACTATTCTTATCAATCCTATTATAGAGATTAGGATAGAGCTGACCAAGTGTTGCAAAGGAGATATGGCCTAGTCGACGATGTTGGAGCAGAAACTCGTTTAGAGAAGATGGTGACACAACAGCTACTGCAGGTGAAATATCCTTATCAAGGTAGTACAGCCCATCATGCATGCTCCCCGTCCCAAGCCTTCTTCCAGTCCCAAGCTCCTGAAACAAACACCATGATGGGAAGAACAGAGCAACACAATTCAACTCATTTGTAATGCAGCTGATAGACAAAAGATTAATTGGAAACGAGGGCACATGCAACACAGAAGATAAAGATATATTAGGACTGCACACAACTGTCCCAAAACCCGTGATATGTTGTGTCGATCCGTCAGCAAGTTTTACAGTTTCCATCTTTGAATTATGGAAATATTTCAAGAAATCCTTGGAAGAACCAGCCATGTGGCGTGATGCTCCAGAATCGATTAACCATGGTGCATCATTGCAATTATGTTTAGCAGAATTAGGGATATTACCACAGATCTCAGCAGAGGCAGTAGCAGCTTTGTACAACTCCTTATCACCCCGTTCCATCCCTTTGAATTGCTTCCACTTTTCTAGCTCAGCGGCAGTCATCTCAACTTATATAATTTTCGATGCATCCTCGATAGTGGCTGAAACATTTGCCCTTCCAGCTGGTCTTGTTCCTTGGCCACGGCCGCCACCACCATGGCCTTGAGGGAGACGTCCACGACCACGACCTCTCCAAACCTGACCTCGTCCACGCCCCCCTCCAAATAGTTCACGACACGAGGCTTTAAGATGTCCTGGCTGGCCACACTCAAAACAGTTCCTATCATATGCAGGTACTCTTGCCTTTTGGAAGCTAGGATTTCTAGTGGCAAATAGAGCTGAATGTCTCAGTGCCATCCCCTGAGTGGCCGGCACACTTTCATCTAGCTTCAGCCGAGTTTCTTCACTAATGATCGCAGAAATAGCCTGCTCCAAACTAGGAAGCTTCCCACTGCCATAAAGTGCTGCCCTTCTGTTTTCATATTTAAGATTGAGTCCATTTAGAAAATCCCTGACACGCCTCCTTTCGGTCCATTTACTGAATTCTTCAACACATTTTCCACACTCCAATCCGACGGGATCATAATAATCTAAATCACTCCATAGACGTTTCAGCCCAGACACATATTCTACCACCGTCTTCTCACCTTGACTCAACTCTTGTAGCTCTTTCTGAATTCTACATGCCAACATCTCATTTCCTACTCCTGAGTATGTGCCTTTCAACAATCTCCAAATCTCTGCAGCATATTAAGATATTATATGAAAGTCGAATTTATTCCACTCACATTCGAGAGTGCGAATACAAGGAGGTATTTTGTGTTTGGGAAAGTACGAAGAAAAAAGATGTTTGATCCTTCCAACCTGTTTAGCAATTTCTGGCGATACCGAGCTTAACAACCATGCTCTTACCAAGGCATTCGTCATCTTCCACCTCTGGCCCTCTCTGGAATTTTCATCAGCAGGTTTCTCAATTGTTCCTAATATGTAACCTTCAAGCTTCCTTGAGACTAGTATTGTCTCAACATGCTCCGACCAGTTGGCATAGCTTTCTGCACCTTCCAACTTCACACTAGGCATCTGCAGAGGATGAACTTCTTCCTTCATCTCATTCTCTGACTTTGAGCTTTCCCTTTGCTTTCGAATTGCATCAAACATAACTTTGTATTTCTCATCCATTGCCTGCAGAACCGCTGCAAGCTCCTTCACTGTAACCACCGGATCATCCTCCTTGCCTGCCATTTCCAGTACTACAACCTCACTGCAGGTTCACAAAGAAACTCTCCCAACGAATTCGACCACAGCACCACACCTCCAGAAATTGAAGGCAGCAGTAACACACGAACCAGCAATTCTTCTTCTCTCCACTCCAGCCTCCAGGATAGCAGCAGCCACAGCTCCTCTTCAGATGTCCTGCTGCACGTGCTCTCCTCCCAGATCTCAGCACAGCTCTGCCACCTCCAAGAGACCAGGACACAACTCCACCTAGCCCCTTCTTCTCTGCTCCAGGCCACCACTACCAGCGCCCCCTTCTTCTCCTTTCCGATCCAGCGGCCGCAGCACCTCCTTCTCTCCACTTCTCCTTGAAGGGAGCTCCAGCACAGGGACCGGTTCACCGCCGGCGAGGGCTGAGCGGCACCTCCAGCTCTGATACCATGTCACAGAAAGGGGATTTTTCAGTGTGAATCGATGGGTGCTTCCTCAAGCTTCTCCATCCTTCTCTTATCTGAATATATAATATACAAGTTACAGTTTGGTCCCTCTACTATTTTACTTATTACAAGTAAGAACCTCCAACAATATTGTTGCCGGCTCACATCCTGTGCCTCTCATTTGATCTTCCTAGATCTTCATGTCTATCTGATGTATTTGATACCGACATAATATAAGGTCTTCTACTGATATAAGTGATATTCACTGGTAAAGTATAAATATTTCTTCTCACGATTTCTCTATTCTATACAGGGTATTGTCATAATGTGATGCAGGGCCAGAGGTGTGAACGAGTTTATTTCCCCAAAAAGGCAAATCCAGTTACCATGAGGTGAGATCCAAAGATGCCTTTGCATCTTTTCACCAACCATCTGAAAAATAAAATCCTTATAACATGTCCCCATTTCAAACCAGCAGAAGAGGCAGAATTAGTCCACATTTTTTGGAAAGCTACCAATGAAAGTGTCCTTCCTGATAACACCTGCCCTCCATTACTTTATGTGTAAATGCAAATGCTATGCGTACAGATCCCTGCTGCCAGTACAATGTTGCAGCCCAAAATGGCACTCAGCACCTTGAACACACTCTAAATTTCTATCATGTAATGCATTTGAGAGAAAGTTGGCACCAGGAGAACTGCTTCACACTAGGCTCTTGCAGAATGGACAGGTCTTTTCGGCTTATTGTATTTCGCTGGTTGATTCATATATCGACTTTCTGTGATCCTTGATCTGTGATAACTTGGATGTTGAACTCTAATAAATTGGCTGTTTGCATCAATTGATGCAGAGGCTGGGTGACCCCCATTTCGAAAAAAAGGAGACTGCTGCAGATTCTCGCCTTTCAATTATGTAAACTATAAATATCCATTAGAAGAGGCGGCTAGACTATTATATGCGTTAGAATCTGTATGTTATGTGGTACACGATGTGAAACTGCAAAACCAGCTAAAGGCGTGGTAGCATTTTCTTGTAGCATGTGTTGGTACCACGCTATAATGGGTCCCCTTAGATTGAATAGTGTCCTTTTAAATCGATTATTTTCTTCATGTTAATTAGCTGGTGTTCACACTTCAAATGCCAATGTGGCAAATAGAATAAATGGATCATCAGAATTTATCTTCTTTCTGCTTGCAAGAACGACCGTTAATTATTTCTCCCGGTGGAATTGCTGATTTCTATTCGTCAATTTCGGTAGAATATGAGTTATGGATGTTGTTGATCTCACACTCCAACTTGGTTATTATTTGCAGAGCAGCTACTAAGAATGCTGGGTTATTCATACATTATACTGGTTCCGACACTACAGAAAAGAAAATAATGATGTTGGCTTTGTCCTATACTAAAACACTCGAATTCCTGCAAGCGTATGCTGAAAATCACACTCCATGTTCTCTTCGCGGCTTGTCTCTGCATTGCAACTCAGAAATAAGCATCTTACGAGCCTGCTGCGGAGATATTCTCACAACTGAAGAGAAGGGCGTTGTACAGAGAGGAAGAGAAACAAATTACCAAAGAAAGACACAAAAGGTAGGATCTGATTTCTAAGGTCAATAAGTGGGCTAGGATCTGATTTTCAATTGCGGAGATAGGAGCTGCGCTTGACGACGGATGAGAGCGGCGGCGTCTACGACGGCGTACGTCGCCTCCGATCGTGCTGAGCGGACGCGCGTCGGATCGAGGTTCTCTCCCCTATGCGAGGTTGAATCGGATTCAGATTCCTGTTCTTCGGAGGTCCCGTTCGAGGCAGCGCTGCAGGTGCTGGACGAGGCCGGTTCTGCGGAGGAGGTCGTCGACACCTTCTGGGCGGAAATCGGATGCCCTAACCCGGCGTCTCGTTTCTGGGAGAAGACGCCGACGGATTGGCTCTTCCCAGACAAAGGTATGCATGGATCGGTTGCTCTTGATTGCAGGAGCTCGCCTGAGGTTTTCGGAGGGGAGAAGTCTGCGCCGGGTGCCATGGCTAGGCCGTCGAGTTCGGCTACCCCGGTGTCTGCGGGTGCGTCGGTGAGGCGGGCCTTTTCTTCGTCGCCAACAGGTCTGCGTCTCTCAAGGACTCCGCGGGTCGGGAGGTGGAGAGGTCCCTTGCCTAAACGGCGGATCACGCCGCCGGTGCTGGGAGATTTCTTCCCCGTCTCTCCGGCGCAACTTTCTTCAGCGCCTACGGCGGTTGCAGTTTCCGCTCCTGAGGCGGGATCGGCGGGGTTTCAAATTCCCTCGGATCACGCGCCTGGGGCCCACGTCCATGCTGGATGCAGCCCGTGGGGATGGACGCACCTGAGCCGACGGATCAGGCGTCTTCGATCGTATGCGTGCCCTCCGAGCGAGGGTTTCGATCGATCAAACCCTGGTCAGCCGCCAACGACTCGTCTTCTTCGACAATCGTCTTCGCCTCCCTCAACCACCTTCACGCCGCCTCCCTCCCGTTTCGTGAGATCCTACGCGTCGGTCCTCGCCTCGACGTCGACAGGGGCCATGTCGGGGCCTCCTCCGCGTCCCCCTCCGGGAGGGAACGTCGCCCCGCAACCTCGACCGGCTGGGCAGCAGCCACGGCCGGCGGCACCGCAACCGCGGCCGGCTGGGCAGCAGCCTCGTCCGGTGGTACCGCATCCACGTCCGGCGGCACCTCAACTCCGTCCGGTTCAGCTTCAGCCTGGTGTTCCTCCGCTGCAGCAGCCTAGGCCGGTTCCACCTCAAGGTCTTCCGCTGGTGAACCCTGGCTTGGGGGCTCCCTTTGTGCCTGCCTTCCAAGGGGTGGTGAGCCAAGGAGGCTTCCAACCCTTGCAACCTCCGTCAAGGCAGCCGGGTCCTCCGGCTTACTTCCCGCAGCAACAGCAGCCGCCCTATCAGCAGTACCCACAGCAGCAGCTGTTTGTGCCGCCGTTTGGTCAGTACCAGGTACCGAGCTTCCCGCAGTTCCAACAGCAACAGCAGCCGCAGCAAGGGGAAGTGGCAGCTGCCTCCAAGAATAAGCGTAAGAAGAAAAAGGCATCGGCTGTGGTGCCTGCCGTGGTTCCCCCGCCGATTCCACCTATGCCAGGTTTTGAGTCTGTCACGGAGCCGTTCGTGCCGACACCGCAGCAACAGCATGC
Organism: Lolium rigidum; assembly: GCF_022539505.1. NCBI lineage: Eukaryota > Viridiplantae > Streptophyta > Magnoliopsida > Poales > Poaceae > Lolium > Lolium rigidum. Next base: position 2,251,772 of record NC_061512.1, on the reverse strand, counting down.
ACCTGAGCAGTCGTCCCTGGGAGTTGGGCTGATCCCGACACCCTTGCAACCGGCGGAGGTGGTTCAGCCGGCTCCTACGGTCGCGGCCAAGGTCAAGAAAGCCGGCAAGTGTTGGAAATGCGCCGTCGATACGCACGCTACAAAGGATTGCAAAGTGCTCCACTATTGTCTTGTATGTGATAATTCGGCACACCCTACTAATAGGTGTCCCACTCTTCGTCTTCCTAAGCCCTCGGCTTTGGTTGCGGCGCAAGGTTTCGAGGAATCGCTTTTCCTAGAGCTCCCGGATTCAGTCTACAAACCACATCTGGCACCTGTTTGTTCGCCTACTGCGCTCGTCAAGTTAGAGGGCCCCATGGTTGCACCTTCCGTGATTGAGAAGCAGATGGCTCGTATATGTCCAGCCCCTCATTGGAAATGGGAAGCTTTGGTACATGGGAGTGATGGGTATCTCATTGGCTTCCCCTCGGCTGAAGATCTGGAGAGAGTTGACGGATTCCAAATGAAGGTGCAATCTACAGAAACTCATCTTACGATCAGCACATGGAAGGTTCAGGAGATCCCGCACAAATTCGAGCTGAAACCAGTTTGGGTTACAGTTGAAGGAGTACCGTACTCTGGGAGACATTTTCATGGTCTTTGGGCGGTGGGTTCTCTCATTGGCACCACCTTGGACGTCGATCTTGTCACCTTGCGGAGGAGGGGAGTGGTTCGTCTTTTGGTTGCCATGTTGGATCCGAAGGTGCTTGAAAAAAGGGCCGATGAGAATGGACAGCTGTACATTGGGGTGACAGTGGTGTTAAAGTTGAGAGGGTATGATTTTTTCTTCCGTCGTCAGCCTGAGGACTTTGTCCCTGAGGATGAGTTTGTTCCTTTCTTCTGGAGACGCAAAGGGAATGATCCAGATAATGAAGATGCTAGTAAGGACAACGACCAAGAGGGGAGCGCTGATCCCAATCAGCTAGCAGATTCTTCTTTGGTGAACATGGACGTTGATGCGGCACAGGCTCCAGGAGGTTCCAGTGGGACTGTAGTGGAGATGACGACGAATTCGGTTCCCTTGTTCGCTGTCACTCCTTACAATCCTTTCCCGAGAACTAGGCGGGCGATGGAGATTGTGGAGGCGGTTAGGCAGAAATCCCCTGGGCTGATTGCTCAAACCGCCTCCCCGGCTACTCCGTCTTCTGTGGATTCTCCCGCGGAACCAGGGCTGCAGTCCGCTACTCGCATGGGGCATTCTTCGTCGACGGTGCAGGTTCTGTTCGGGCGGGAGGGTTCTACGTCGCCCTTGCCCTCCTGCGGTGCGGCCCAGCCCGCAGTGGAGGCTGTTGCGTCGCCCCAAGGCGGGGGTAGCCTGCCCTTGCCGTGCACGCTGGAGGCTGCTCTCCGTGGCCTGGCTATTCCGCAGGTGGACGTGCAGGGGGTGGCGGCTACACCCCTGCCTCCATGCGGCGTGGACCCGGCTTCACTGCAGGTGGTCATGCAGGAGGTGGCGGCAGCAGCGTTGCCAAACAGCAGCGTGGACCTGCTCGCGGGAGCAGGTGGCTCCACGCCCAAGGCCCGCGTCGACACGCCGGTGTTGGAGGACGGCGGGCGCCCGATCGTTGCTGCCTCGGGGGGATCTTCACCGACTCTGTCTCCCCGGGGTGGTAGTCCCCTTTCGTCGCCTTTTCAGCCGACCGACGTGTGGGAGGGTCCTACGGCGACTTCGCCCTCCTACAGTCGGGATGTTGGAGTTGGGGCGCCGGCTGTCACGGATACCGCGGCGGACACGTCCCTTTTGTGTTCGTCACCACGTGGATCCGTGGGGTCGGACGGATCGGCTTCGCGTGTTCCTTCGGATCCGCCTTCTCCTTCTCCTTCACCAAAGTCGGTGGTTCTTCCTCTTCGGCAGCCACCACCTCCTCAGCGGCGTAGCTCTCGCCATGCTATGGAGGCGGATGGCTCCAAGGCGACGGATGAAGACACCATGACAAAGGCGATGCGTCGTAAGGCGGAGATCAATTTGGATACTGCTGGTATGAAGTCATGTTCTAAATCTTTTTTGCCTCTTCCAGATAATATTATTTCTTCTAAACTTGCTAGTGTAGGGGTTAGTTTAGGTTCAAATAATAATGCAATTTCTGTTTCGGCTAATGCTTTGAGACATATGGAATTTGATAGATTAAAAGTCAATCCTAAAGTTTCAGCTAAGCCTAGTCCCTCTATTCAGGATGATGAAGAGCTGAGTGCCACAATAGATGGTCAGCTTCTTTCCCATCTTGTTGATGAGGTAGCAGAAGTAGATTTGGATGAATTGATGCTAAGTTCTGTGTATGATCTAAAAGCATCAGCTCGAAAATCCAAAGCTACCTCTGCTTCAAAAAAATCTAAGTTTGCTTCTAAGGTTAGATCCACAAAATCAACGATGGTTGTACAATGAATGGTATGTTCTCGAATAGCAGAGGTCTCAAGGACTTGGCTAAACATTTACATATCACTGATTGTATAACAGAACATTGTTTAGATTTTGTGGGTATTTCCGAGACCGGGAAACGAGATTTTACCACGAGTCTTCTAAACCGCATCTCTGGTGGGGTAGATTTCTCATGGTTTTCTCGGCCTCCTCGGGGTCGTTCTGGGGGCATTTTACTTGGTGTTAGGACTTCTACTATGGAAGTGTTGGCTTCCTCGGAAGGAGATTTCCATGTTAAACTCCACATCCGTAACAAGTCCGACAACTTCATGTGGAGCCTAGTCACTGTTTATGGTGCTGCCCAGACCGAGCACAAGGCTGCTTTTCTTCGTGAATTGGTTAACCTAGCGAAAGATAACCCATATCCTATCATCATAGGGGGGGATTTCAATTTGCTAAGGTTTTCTCATGAGAAAAGTAGGGGCCGTTTCGACAACCATTGGCCTTTTCTATTCAATGCTGTCATTGACAGTTTGGATTTGAAAGAGATAGAAATGGTTGGGAGACAGTTCACTTGGGCGAATAGTCTTCCTGAACCTACATATGAGAAATTAGATCGTGTACTTATGGACCATAATTGGGAATCAAAATATCCTATGGTCACCGTACGGGCTCTTCCTCGTATTGAAGGTTTGTCGGATCATGCTCCCATACTGCTAACAACCGGTAAGCTGAGAACACATTGTAAACATCAATTCAAATTTGAATTAGGATGGTTACAACGTGATGGCTTTTCGGATATGGTTAAACGAGTGTGGGAGAGACCTGTTGCTGGTTCTAGTTCTATCCAAAGGTGGAATAATAAACTCCGCGCCTTGCGGAAACACCTTCGAGGATGGGCTAGACATGTAGCAGGCATTCTCAAAGCTGAAAAACTACGCCTCACATGCTTGATCGATGATCTTGAAGCCCTTGCCGAGACACGGTTGCTTTCACCGCAAGAAATTGATCATAAGAATCAATATAATGCGCAGATGGCTTCCATGTTGAGAGAGGAAGAGCTTAAATGGTATCAAAGGTCTAAAGTCCAATTTATCTTAGAAGGGGATTCGAATACAAGATACTTCCATTCTGTCGCTAACGGCAGACATAGGAAGAAACTTATTCACTCTCTGGTTCAGGATGAAGGGACGATAGTGGGGCATGAAGAACTCAAATCTTACATCACTAATTATTATAAGGGTCTTTTTGGGGATCCGGATGAAGGAACTTTCACTATGGAAGAATCCATGATTCAGGATATTCCCCAAGTATCCCCAGAAGAAAATGCCTTTCTGACAGCCCCTTATTCTGAGGAGGAAGTCAAGAAGGCAGTTTTCCAAATGGAGCATAATAAAGCACCAGGTCCTGATGGTTTTCCAGCTGAGTTCTATCAAAACTTCTGGGAGATTATTAAGTCCGACCTTTTAGCTTTATTTTCCGCATTGCATGAAGATCAACTAGAATTGTTTCGTCTAAATTTCGGTGAGATAATCTTATTACCTAAGGTTTTGGAGGCAGAAAGGATCCAACAATATCGGCCTATCTGTCTCCTAAATGTTAGCTTCAAGATTTTTACAAAAACCGCAACTTTAAGACTTAACACAGTTGCTGATCATGTGGTGCGCCCGTCTCAGACGGCCTTTATGCAAGGAAGGAACATCCTTGACGGAGTGGTCACTTTGCATGAAACGGTGCACGAGCTTCATAGGAAAAATTTTAATGGAGTTATATTAAAAATTGACTTCGAAAAAGCTTATGATAAGGTGAAATGGTCTTTTCTACAACAAACTCTCCGGATGAAAGGTTTTTCACAAGAGTGGCGTTCTTTAATTAATAATTTCGTTTTTGGTGGAAGTGTTGCCATTAAAGTCAATGATGATGTGGGCAATTACTTTCAAACAAAAAAGGGATTAAGGCAAGGCGATCCATTGTCACCCATGTTATTTAACATAGTGGCGGATATGCTAGCAATTATTATTGAACGTGCTAAAGCAGATGGTCTTATTGAAGGAGTAGTTCCACATCTTGTTGATGGTGGCCTCTCTATACTTCAATATGCCGATGATACAATTCTATTTATGGAACATGACCTTGAGAAAGCGACGAACCTTAAGTTGATACTATCAGCTTTTGAAAAGCTTTCTGGTCTTAAAATCAACTTCCATAAAAGTGAATTGTTCTGCTTCGGTGAAGCTCAAGACGAGGCTTCCTTATATGCCGATCTATTCGGATGCGGTATTGGCCAGTTTCCAATTAGCTATTTGGGTATTCCGATTCATTATCGGAGACTTACTATAGCTGAGTGGAAACAAGTCGAGGAAAGACTCCAGAAACGCCTATCAAGCTGGAAAGGAAAACTGCTGTCTCTTGGTGGACGGTTGGTTCTCATTAATTCAGTGCTAAGCAATATGGTATTGTATATGATTTCCTTCTTCCAATTGCCTAAAGGGGTCTTGCATAGATTGGATTATTTCCGATCTAGATTCTTTTGGCAAGGAGATGGAGAAAAAAAGAAATATCGTCTGGCTAAGTGGAGTGTAGTTTGTCGACCAAAAGACCAGGGAGGGCTCGGTATACATGATCTAGAGATCAAAAATCGAGCCTTACTTGGAAAATGGCTATTTAAACTTCTTTCAGAAGAAGGTATATGGCAAACGATTCTGAAGAGAAAGTATGTAGGCTCAAAGGCTTTGTCCCAGGTGGTTTGGAAACCTGGAGACTCACACTTTTGGGCTGGTCTCATGGCGTCAAAGAAATTCTTTTTCCCATACATATCTTTCTCGATCAAGGATGGATCCCAGATACGGTTTTGGGAGGATAAGTGGTTAGGTAATACCACCCTTCGGGAACAGTATCCAGCTTTATACAGTATTGTCCGCCACAAATCTGACACCATTGCAACGGTGATGCAAGAATCTCCGGCTAATATGACATTCAGAAGGGATCTTCTAGGCCCCAGGCTAGAATTATGGAATACCTTGCTGCAACGACTCGAAAGGGTTCAGTTGACGCAGGGTCCCGATGTGGTTAAATGGAGTCTAAATGAGAGTGGAAAATTCTCAGTAGATTCAATGTATAAAGCATTAATCCAATCAGATTCGCCAGTAATTACTAATAAAAAAATCTGGTCTATGAAGATACCACTAAAAACAAAGATATTTGCTTGGTATCTTCGTAGGGGGATAATTCTTACTAAGGATAATCTTGTAAAGCGTAATTGGCAAGGTAGTAAAAAGTGTGTCTTTTGTCATCAAGATGAGACAATTAACCATCTTTTTTTCAACTGTCAATTTGCGAGATCTATATGGTCAATAACCCAAATAGGTTCGACCTTGTATCCCCCTCAGAGTGTTGCCAATTTTTTTGGCAATTGGCTCAATGGAGTGGATCGTAGGTATAAAACTTTTATTAGGGTGGGGGCGATTGCCATTATTTGGTCGCTTTGGCTATGTAGAAATGACAAGATTTTCCATGATACTAACTCTTCTTGTTTGCAGGTTATTTACCGATCCGCCACTTTGCTCCGTTCGTGGTCCTTGCTTCAGAAGCCAGAGAGCCGAGACCTATTTATGGAGGTTTCTACACGATTGGAGGATGTGGCGAAGGATATTTTTTCCCAACATGGATGGCGGCGTAATCTAAGGATAGAGTCCTCTGTGTCTTAGCTGTCCTTCCGTGTTTCAGTCCTTCAGTGTTTGGTTTTTATTATCTTGTGGGTGTGCTACTACGTAACTTTGTGTGTGTGCGGCTGTGTGCATCTTGTTATGCAGAGGCCGGGTGTACTACTTATTAAAGTAATGAAAGCGCCCTTTATCGAAAAAAAAGGTGACCATGAGAGGCACCTCAGGCACCTTCCATGGGGTATTTAGATGCTAATGACTGTCGAGCCCTCCTCCAGTCTACTTCTGTTGAGAACTTGAGATATGTAGTTCCTCCGTCTCATGAAACTGTCTTAAATTTTTATAAATTTGGATCTATCTAGTACGTAGATACATCTAAATTTTGACAAAGTTGAGACAAATTTCGTGGGATGGAGGGAGTACATGCATAATTGCATAGCATCAGAACCTGACCCTGAAGCTAGTCACGGGAAGATAAATGTGCCTAGAAATGCAACTATATTTTGGGTCAGATTGTAGATTTACTGATTATATAGGAAATATAGTGCAGCTCCAGTACCAGCATAACAGCCATGTTCTTTTTAGCTGCTTGTGTTCACACACATCCATGTACGTACATTCACATTGTGTGCCTGGGCTTCGCTTGCACCTCCAGTGGGTGAATTTGTTTAATTATGAGATATGTGGAGCTATTTTAATGAACAGTGGTCTCTATTAACCCTATAATCAGGACTTCAGTTATAAACGAATTTACAAATTTCAGAGAACAGAATATGTTTAGTGACTTCATGCTCACATGGAAACCTTGAGGGCATCCATCCACATATGCTTCAGACAATAGCTGGGGACGCTAACAAGAGCTCAATTATACATTGTCCACCAAAATCAATCAGGCAAAAACATACTACTAAAATGCCCAAAATTGCTGGATCAGGCTCGCTGATCTCATCATGATCTACCTAGCATCGTACATCCATCGACTTGGCTCCAAGTACATATCAAGCCTAGAAGGCAGGCAGCTCTGCAATCCACCAGAGGAAATTAAGGACCATACATATGTAAGTCCTTTCTGAATGCTTATCAATGGTTCGGCTCAAGTGCTATAGTGTACACTCCAATCAGGCATCCTATTAATTAACCTGTCTACACAACCGATGCTTCACGTATCCTTTTTTTTTTTTTGAGATGGATGCTTCATGCTACTAGGCGAAAAGATGAGCTGAAGACCCTGTCGTTTGCCTTTTCTGCCTGCAATGGAAAATTGCATTGTTACATTGTCAGCTCCAGAGTGAACAGCTGAACTGCTGAAGTTCAATGCCAGTTTGGCAGTAGTTGGCAGTAGGTCTGCTATATCATTTACCTCCTTTTCCCAATCTATACACCAGGCGATAAATACCAGCAGCGCCAATTTGGTGAAGCTGCCGCAGACGATGCCAAGCCAGAGACCCTACACCAGTTTCACATTTCAGAGATAGATAGAAATTCAATCAATGGGCAAGCAACCTCAGTAAATATTACAGTAGGAGTAACGTTCTTTACCATTCCATTCAGGTGGAAGACGAATGCAAGCAGCACGGCCATCGGAATTCCCAGTAGGTAGAACGCGCCGAGGTTCACGGCTGCGCCGATATTCTGCTTGCCGCTCCCCGTAAGGACGCCTTCAAAGTTCAATCAAGCAAGCACAGATCGATTAGCTTACGGTTTCTGCACTCGTTATGTAGTTGGAGATTCAGCATTGGATGGACTGAAGTTCACCAACCTGAAAGAGAGCTGTGAAGCCCATCAATGAAGAAAGATATCCCGAGGACCGGCAGCATCCTGGAGATGTACGTGACCACCTCCTGCTCGTCGCTGTAAAGGTGCCCCCAGACGTTCCGTAGCAAGATCATGGTCAGGGCTATCACCAGTCCTTCAGACAACGCCATGTACATGACAACCCGCATCGCTAGCTTCGCTGCCTGAGGCTGCCCGGCACCAAGTTCGTTTGAGACGCGCGTGCTAAGTAAGGATCAACAAGAAATCAGCCGAGAAGTAAACTAACAAGATCGTGGTAAAGTTTTTGTATTGAGGGTTGAATGACAAATTGACAACTGAACTGACCTGATGGAAGAAGAGAGGCCAAGTGGTACCATGTAGAGCAGAGCGCCTGTGTTGAGGCTGCACGTACAATGGAACAGTTAAGGAACACAGAGAAAAATTTGTTTACCACATTGACAGCATACATGGCATGGTAATTTAGAGGGAACAGTTTTCTTACCATATTGATAACACTGACGTCTCCAGCTGAGGATTAGGCAGGAGTCCAGAGAGGAGCACAAGGATTTCAAACGACCACCACTCCAAGCTGCACAAAGAATTTAAACATTGCCAAATTTTACCAGCCAGAACAGGACAGTTCATCAAAAGAATTACTAGGAGTATTTCCTTTTGCAGAGTACGAACCAGATCATCATGGCGGATGGCATGGCGAGCTCGGTGAACTGCCGCAGCTCCTTGAAGGCCTCCCGGGAGAAGCCGCTCCACGTGTCCTTGCAGGCGGCCGACAGCCTGACGTACATCGCCAGTATGACGAGGTTGACGCCGTACGAGACGGCGTTGCTGAGCGCGGCGCCCTTGCTGCCCATGCCGGCCTTGTAGACCAGCAGCCAGCAGACGAGCGGGTGGAACAGCGCGGTGGCGCCGGAGCTGGCGGTGACGGGCAGGACGACGCCCTGAGCCTGCAGGAAGCGGATGTGGCACTGCAGCGGCACGTACGCGGCGAGCGAGGGGATCATCCACCGCGCGTACACGCCGGCCTCCGCCGCGATGGCCGGGTCCTGGCCGAGGAAAAGTAGGATCTTGGTGGTGTTGGCCCAGACGAGGGAGATGGGGACGCAGGCGAGCGAGAGCACCACCATGGCGCGCTGCTTGTAGGCGCCCAGGCGGTGGTACCGCCCCGCGCCGTACGCCTGCCCGCACAGCGTGTCCAGCGCCGTCGCCATGCCGGCCTGCACGTTGAAATCCAGAACGACGCCATGAGATAGATTAGGTACTCGTTCCCGAGCTGATCAAGAAAAAATCGTAGATGAGGAGGACGTGGTACGTACGAGGAGGCTGTATCCGGTGACGTTGGCCAGGGAGGCGGCGAGGGAGGCGCCGGCGAGGGGCAGCTCGCCGAGGTGGCCGACGACCATGACGGAGACCATGTTGACGAGGTTCTGGAGGATGCAGCTCAGGACGATCGGCCCGCCGAGCCGCACGAGCCGCTTGACCTCCGCCGCAGCGAGGCCATCCCCTCCATCGTCCTTCGCCGCTGCCGCCGGCGAAGCGAGCAGCGCCTCGTGGACGGCGGCCGTGCCAGGCTTGCCGTCCATCCCTGCCACGAGTGGTGCCCAAATTGGGACGGACGGGAAGGAGGGCTTTTTATGGGAAGGCGTTAAGGTAGATCATTGGAGGCGCGCGTTAAGCTAGATCATTGGCGGCTTCGAGTCTTGGAGTTGGGGTTCGTAGATTGATCGGCTGCCGTAAGGAATCTTGTTGAATTTAATGCACACGCGTGAGGACACCTACTGACCTACGGCCGCCGGCCGCCGCCGCCTTCGCCCAAGCCCAGCCCTAGGCAAAAGCGCGACGTACGTGCCTACGTGGTACGTCGGCTTGCCTGGCAAACCCTATACACAGACCAGGTCGGCGCGTACCGCGCGCCGCACACCCCACGCGCGGTACGGACCGGTCCAGTTGGGTGCGGGCTGCCTCCTTTTTCGATTTTTTTTTCTTTTTTATTTCTTATTTTCTGTTTTTTTTTTCCAGTTTTATTTTTTCTGTTTCTGTTTCCTTTTCTTTACTTTTATTTTTCAGATTCGAAAAAAAGAAATATTTAAAAAAATTAAATTAAAAAATGTTCAAATATAAAAAACATTCAAAATCTGAAAACTATTCAAATATAGAAATCGTTCAAACATGAAAAATGTTCAAATTTAAAAACTGTTCAAATTTAAAAATCGTTCAAACTTGAAAATTGTTCAAAATGAAAAATGTTCAAATTTAAAAACCATTCAAACGTGAAAAATGTTCAAATTTTGAAAAATATAATTTTTTGAAAAATATTCAAAATATAAAATCGTTCAAATTTTAAAACTGTTGAATTTAAAAATGTTCATATTTTGAAAAAAATCTTGAAAAATAATTTCATAAAAAATGTTAGATTTTGAAAAAGAAAAATATTAATAACAGAAAAAAATAGAAGAAAGAGAAGAAGAAAAAACGAAAAAAAACGTACCTGAGCTAATGGGCCGCGGCCCAAACTACCCGACCTGGTCGCGTGGGGTGTGCGGCACCCCGCACGCGCCGACCAGGTCGGCGTATAGCAGTTCCTGGCTTGCCTCGCTTGATCAGCCTGGGTGTAGTCATAGCCTCCTAGTATGTCCCCAGCCAGCCAGGCACAAGATATCCTGAGCGACCATCTGGAGCCGTGTGCATCCAGAAGCCATGGCATCCCGCTGTCCCTCTGGCGAAAGGAGGGCCCAAAGCTGAACCCAATGTGTCACCATATGGATAACCTGCAAAAAGTGAAAAGAGTTCTTTTTGTTAAAGATGATATCATTTCTGACCCTCCCTCCATATAGACCAACATAAGCAGAAACTCTAACCCGGATAAAAGCCTTAGATTGTCTGTCTACTCTATTCAACCAATTACCAAACATATTGGTAATATTTGTTGAAGGTGGAAGATCATAAGTAAAATTGGTCGTTCGCCAAAGAAGCTTAGCTAAGGGGCATTCAATAAAGAGGTGTTGAATAGTCTCCTGATCCCCGCAAAAAACACATTTCGTACACCCATTCCAGTGACGTTTAGCTAAATTATCTTTAGTTAATAGAACCTTGTTACTCAAGAACCACATGAAAATCTTTATTTTAAGGGGAACTTTCACCTTCCAGAGATACTTTCTTAAAGAAAGATATGGTCATTCATAATATCTTCATACATAGACTTTACCGTAAACAAACCATTGGATCTCAAAATCCCAAACAAAACGATCACTCTCTTCAGTCAAGCTGACCGCCATCAGTTTTCAACATAATTGTAACCATGAAGTCCATTTGTTACCACTCAACACCCGTCGGAAAGTAATATTCAGTGGAGTTTGGGCTAACACATGGGCTACCGTTACATTCTTGTGGTGTGCAATATTATATAAGGATGGAAACTGCTGAGCTAAGGAAGTTTTTCCTAACCAAGTGTCTTCCCATAAACGGGTACCAAACCCATTACCCACTTTGAAAGAATCTCTAGAAAAAACTCATCCTTGACTCAATCCCTTCTAGAAAGGAGAATCGGTAGGCTTAGCCTGTACCTCAGCTAAAGTCTTCTGCCTTAGGTACTTATTGTATAGCAAATCTTGCCACATCCCATCCTCATTAAGAAGTTTAAACCTACATTTACTGAACAAACATTTGTTTTTGATTTCGAGAACCTCAATACCTAAGCCCCCTTGATCTTTAGGTCGACAAACAATATTCCACTTTGTGAGGCGATATTTTATTTTATTTTCATCGGACTGCTAAAAGAACCTAGATCTATAGAAGTCCAAACGTTTCCTTACCCCAATGGGTATCTGTAGGAAGGACAACATAAACATAGGTAAACTAGTCAAGACTGAATTGATAAGGACTAACTATCAACATAGGATAGTAATTTCCCTTTTCAGCAACCCAATTTACTCTCAAATCGGGTCTCCAACGGATACCCAAGTACCTAAAGGGGAGTGAACCAGCATCACATCCAAAGATCTATTTATACTGACCCTCCTCATCCTTGGCCTTTCCAAAACAAAAAATCTCACTTTTATGAAAAATAATCTTTAGTTCTGACAGCTCTTCAAAAAGACATAAAATTAATTTCATATTAACAACTTTCTGGAGGTCATGTTCTAGAAAAAGAATCGTATCATCTGCATACTATAATATAGAGAGACCACCCTCAACAAGATGAGAAATAAGTCCTCCGATTTGACCATCTTGTTTTGCACGTTCAATTAAGATGGCAAGCATGTCAACTACAATATTAAAAAGCATTGGAGACAAAGGGTCCCCTTGTCGCAAACCTTTTTTTTGTCTGGAAATAATGACCAATGTCATCATTAACCTTTACCCCAACACTACCTCCTTGAACAAAATGTTGAACTAATCTACCGCATTCTGGAGCAAAACCCTTCATTCGTAATGTCTGTTGCAAAAAAGGCCACTTCACTTTAACATAAGCTTTTTCAAAATCAATTTTAAACAACACCCCATCCATTTTCATATTATGAAGCCCATGAATTGTTTCATGAAGAATGACCACCCCTTCTAAAATATTTCTACCCAGCATGAATGCCGATTGAGTTGGTTTTATCACCCTTAGGGCAATCCCCGTATGCGATTTGTACCAACTTTAGTAAAGATTTTAAAACATATGTTTAACAAACAAATAGGTCTATAAGATGGCGGAGCAGCAACGTAAGAAAGACGAAGCAAGAAATGTGAACAAACATCGATAGGCACACCGGGCGGAGATGCAAAGGGGGGACTTTGCTACTACTGCGCCGGCGACAAGATCTCTGTGACTTAGTCCACGTGCTAAGGCTGGATTTCGTGAGGCAAACACGGTGAGTTCCCCTATCCAGGCAACTGATCCTTCTTGCCCTCAATGAGGTGTAAATGATTTTGGGATTTTTGCTCTGATTAGTTCGATTCTTGCAAGAGTTTGGTTTCGAGGAGGTTCTCTGCAGCTCCTCTAGCTTCAAATGCTGCGGTTGCTTGCAATCAACAGATTCTTGATCAAGATGATGTGGTTGATGATGGTTTTGGATGCATGAAGTGCGGCGAAAATCACAATGTCAGTGTTTGTCAGGATAGATACCCATGGAAGCAACAGCGGAACGTCAGCTATAACAAAGACCGGGCCACAGCTTCAGCGTGGGGCATAAACTGATGGACCACTGCATCAAAATGGATTGTTTGCCCTGATTTTTTTTTGGGAAGGCTGGGCCATGTCCAGGGATGGTCCCGCAGACGATCAGCCGGTGCATGGAAATATGTAGTTCCTTTCTTTGGTAGCTCTGATTTTGATCAGGGTTTTTATGTGACCACCGATGTTTAATCTGATCTGTAACCGCTTGAACAGGTGAACTATGCTCAAATCATAGTAAACCATGGCGAGGTTACTTCTAGGGACATAGAACATAAATTTCAGGCCTGCGCTGATTCAATAAATATGAAGTGGAGGTTCTATGAGAAGATCTTCTCTGAAACTCGGGTTATGAACAGATTCCCAAATACAAAGTGCATTAAAGAGCTGGCTAATTTTGTAAAAAAATCCAGGAAAAATGCAACTAGTGCTATTATTAAATTTAATAAGTGGTCTAGTGACATCGAGCCCTTTGCTTTCTTAGATGAGGCTTGGTTCAGTATCAAAGGCATTCCATTGAAGTATAGAAATATATCCAATGCTTCCTATGTTGCTAGCATGTTTTTTGGCACTTGCAAAAAACTGTTTGAGAAATTTTGCCTACATCAAGGTGAAGATTGGGTGTCAGGATGCTATCTTGGTTCAAAATTCTAGGATTGATGCCATTAAGAAGTCTTTTATGAATTTAAGTTTTCTAGAGAGTTGTCTGAGCCAAATACCAACGTTGCAAGCTTCTATAACTGCTTGTAATTTCGAGCGTGGTGGTCATTAGAACTATTCCAAAAGGCAAAGATCTGATAGTGGTGCAGTTGTAGGTGACAAATCTGAACTTAGATCAGCTCTAGGCCTCCAGCTAGAGTCAATGGAAATATTGGTGGGAATCAACACAATCAACACTCGGTTGGTATTGGGGAGGGTAAAAAATTCTTGCTGATACTGGTAAAGACAAAGAAGTTGTGCCAATAATGCTGTTGATAACCTCATGTTGCTACTGCTTTGCATCTGCAGGATGTCCGCATGGAGGTAGTATATGCACTTGCGTCAGATAATGTTGGTGATGTGGAGGCCCCAATCATTCATGACGCTGATCCTAGGTTCAGAGAATTCGAAAAAATCGCAAAAAGTGCAAGTGATAGATACCTTATGCATCAGAAAAAGTATAAATACATGATGGATCCTATGATTGAGGAGGCTGATGGTGCCGCTGCAGATCAAGGTGAAGGAGATCCTAAAGAAATGGTAAACTATGGCAATAGTGACATAGATAGTGATGTCGGCATGAATATTGTTGATAATTTTAGGAATTTTATCTAAGGTGAAATTCTAGGTCTTGTTGCTCCATTCCTAGAACATACACAGTAATAATGTAATGCTTGTTACTAGATCACAACTTAAATTTGAATGCACTCAAGAGAACAATGAAGTGCTCGCTTATCAAGTTGCTGAAGATGATGTGATAGGGAAGAGGGGGGCTGATTCTGAGATGTAGATTTCAAAAATGAGCTCTGTAAATCAATCCAATGCTCATATCAGAGTGAAAGACAGAGCAAAGAATCAAGCCGAAGCTAGGGATCTGATAAGTACTAATCTGAACTTGCTTTTTTTTTGCCTTCTTAGATGCTGATGACGTTCATAGTAAGGCCTTAAAAATAGATGTTGATTGGACGAGTAGTTTTGGTACATGGAAGCATATATTTTTAGTTTTTAAAATCAATTTAAAAGGCAGTTAAAAGTTTTTTAAAAATTGAATAAATAAATCGACATGTACGTCTCTTGACATAGTATGTGTTAGGTGTGGTGTGCAAAAAAAAGACAAATTCTGTTGCTTAGATATTTCTACATATTTTACACAGAACATAAAAAATGTCAGTTTTCTGCGAATGGCGTGAACACATAATGTTAACATATATGTGTCAATTTTTTTCAATTTTTTGTTATTTTTATCGGGTAGCATGAGCATATGCTTTCATGTTAAATAGTGGATTTTTGGTGTTGATCCTGCTACTTCCGCTCATGATAAATCAATTGCACTATTAAAGGTAAAAAGAACTATTTCCAATGGCCTTTTTCTTGGAGCTAATGAATGCTGGTTCTTGATATAATTAAGTTCCTATTGTCTAAAGGATATTCCTCAAAAGGTGATGATCAACCTGAAGCTGATGACAACGCTGGTGCTTGATGTTAGTGCATGCCCAAGTTGTTGAAGTCTGAGGAATTTTTTTCTAGAAATGGTGACAGTTCGGAGTGGATTTTTAGCTGGAGTTACACATAGCTCGTCTTTTTTAAAAAAATCAGAAATAATATTTTAAAGTTACCAAAAAAATCTGAAAAATCTTGATATGAAAAATGTTGTAAAATTTCAACTAAAAATACATTATACTTTGGGATGCACAAAAATGACGAAAGAACAATATTTTTTTTGGTTGTGTAAGAAAACGTAAACAAAAATTTTGAGAAGTATGAGAAGCTTTTTTGAGAATTATCTCTTCTAGACAAGTCAAAAAATTATTATTTTGTGGACATAGAATGTCTAGATGTGTCTAAACTTTTTTTCATATGTTTTGAGAAGCGGGGAATGCATTTCCGCGGCGACCCCCCTTCTTCACTTCAGCAAGAGATTTCGTGTTGTCTGTATTTTCTGTCTGATGGTAATGAGTGGATCTCTTGAAACAAAAATCTACGAATTGTTCTTGCCAAAAAAGAACTAGTATGAATTATTCTGGACCAACCCAGCAAGCATACCACGTTGTATCCACGAATGCTTTAACAAATCACAAGAACTTAAGAACGATATTGTGATATCAAACTAATCCGCATTCTGAAGTGGCACAGGACACATGAAAGAAAGTTAACATTACATTGGAAATTTCAAATCGCTTAGTCCGATAGCTACTAGCGGATGAGGCGCAAACTGAACTGCAGAGGTACATCGAAGGAAACATATTTGTCATAGCTCCCAGCAGCTAAAACCTTGCTCTAAATTCTTAAACACGGTCTGCGGCTCAGAATATGCCGGAGAGCATGGTCGCCGCGCTCGAGAGCGCGGCTCCGGTGATGGCGAAGTGGACGACGTGGTCGGCGTGCCCGGTGTCCCCGGTGAGCGCCACCGCCGCTCCGGCGAGCGCCCCTGCAATGGCGCTGTTCTTCTGCAGAAAGGGGTAGACAGCTACGAGTTAGAAACCAGTTGCGGTCAAAATGTTTGAAGCTAATCTGATGCGAACGAACAGCAAGTAGATAAACTGAAGAAGAAAGAGGCACCGACCCAGTCATGGCATCCTCTGGCCTCCCTCAGGCCGTACGTTACCCCAGAGTACACTCCGGCCGCCAGTCCTGTCACAAGAACAAGGTCAGATCGATATTCTTGTTTGAAGCACACGACAAGATGCTAAAATGACTTTTGCTCTAGGATTTGCTGGTTTACTC
Organism: Lolium rigidum; assembly: GCF_022539505.1. NCBI lineage: Eukaryota > Viridiplantae > Streptophyta > Magnoliopsida > Poales > Poaceae > Lolium > Lolium rigidum. The sequence continues at coordinate 2,235,364 of NC_061512.1, read as the reverse complement.
ACCCCACTGAATGGCCTCCTTGCCGGCCGATTTCACCACCGCATCGAGCGACTTCTGGCCATCATCCCCTGAGACGGAAGAAGCCAATGCCGTCAGCTCGGTCTTAGCACAAACAGGCGTGAATCGCTTGAACGATGAACATCATGCCAGCATTTTTCTTACCTCTGGCGCTGGAGAAATGGGTGTTCCTCTTGACGTTGTCCAGCCCGGTGTTGTCTCCTCCGAGCCCTTCGACGGTGACGAAGTAGGCCTCCTTGGAGACGGCCCGGGCGGCGCCGACCCCGGCGGCGCGGATGAAGCTGTCGGTGACGCGGTTGAGGAGCGGGTGGCCGAGGTCCAGGAGCGGGCGCCGGTCCATGCTCGCCACCTCCTCCTTGAGCGTGCGCGCGTCCAGCCTGCTCATCTCGATCCCTCCTTCGCTCGCCGTGCTAGTGGAATCAGTACTAGCGACCTCTGGACAGAAGAACAGCACAAGTACCTGGAGAAGCGGCGAGCGGCCTCGGTGTTTATGAGCAGAGCGGGGGAGGCCCGCCGCCCGTGGGGGAGCGTAACACGTGCCGGGGCCGCGCGGCAACGTGTCCCCAGTCGTGGCGTGTCATGGCGGCAGGCGGTAGAGCCTTCCTGAACCATCTGCCCGCGCGTAGAGGGGCGCGTGGCAGAAGAGAACGAACGAGGCGACGGAGCCACCTCGACCGAGCCAGGACGCTCTACCTTTTTCTTTCCCAGGAGTCTCGATTCGTCTAATTCAAAAAGAATCGATCAGATTTTCTTGGGTTTTCGGTAGCGTTTCTTCTGCGGCTTCTGTCACTATAAGCGTGCACGTGAGCTGATGCAAAATATAAAAAAACGAATAGATCCATCTTTCTATATTCCAAAGTTAGAGGTACTTTTATTTCGTCCCTACAATTTTAAGAAATATATTCTCTATTTGCTGCAGTTAATTTGCAGTAAAATATTTGTAATCCACCGAAAAAGATAAAAAAAATAAAAAAATTCAGCAAATACAAATTGGTATCAGGAGCAGGCCAATCCTATGATAAACAAATAACGAATAGTAGCCATAAAATCACATATAGTAGTTACTGGTGTAGTATCATGAACTACTCTGAAATTTACCAAAAAAAAAACGAGTCAGCTTTTTTTAGAAGAAAGTCCAATTCGGGCAACTCACAAGAACATGTACATGTTAAAAAATCAACTTTTTGTGACATCCGTGTAATTATTTATGCAGGAACATATGTTTTGGGAGCCTAATTACATTTCCATGGGGATATATCCATATATGTTAGGGTGTGATATTTGAGGCATGTGCTAACACGAATATATTAGGGATGCATCTTTTGGGGGAAGCCTCAACACGAATATATTAGGGTCGTGGCATTTTAGAGATCACCTCGACTTTTCTTTTAACACCACTTAGAGTTGTTAAGATTGGATTGATGGTGATGTCATTTTTTTTGGATTGACGTTGATGGGAAAACTTACCAATGGGTAGGGGGTACCGCCCCCTATCCCTTAGTGAGGTGGGCTCCTCACTACGCAATTGACTGCATTATAATTACGCTCGGGCCATGACGGGTCCTTATGCAAGTTGTAGTAATCTAAAATCCTATTCCAATAACAACTTGAGTTTTGATCTGTCCCGGTCACTGCATCCAAACTAGTGTTTCCCCATGCCGCTATCAACACCTTATCTTCATCGCTAGACCAATTTTTCCCTTTCGTCGACGGTGCTTTTGCCTTCTTTTGTTTTGATTTTGCAAATGCAGATGCAGAAACGACAGAAACATCCGGAGTTGACATCTTCTCTTGTTCACTGATTGGGCTAGAATATTGTGTGCCACTCCAATTCACTTCACCTGATCCCCCATTCAACATGTCTAAAAACCCAATGTCATCTGTCTGTGAGTTATCCATTTATCTAGCAAAACATGTCAAAATTCATTCAACAATTTAATCTACAAACAACAGCAATTCAATCATATTCCAGTATAGGCAATTCAATCATCTGTGTTTATCTAAAAAAAAATTGGTACAGAAACTAGCTAAAACTAAACTAGACAACAGCAGTACAGAAGAAACTAACACAGACTTTGCCTCGTCCCCGTCCGCGTCCGGAGAAATTGGCCGCTTCCGCCGCGCCACCAGCCCCGCCCAGCGCCGCCGCCCCGCCCGAGCACCCGCCCGGCGCCGCTCGCCCTCCTCGATTTCGGTCGAGGCCGGCCAGCGCAGCCGCCCGGCGCGGCCCGGCGCCGCCCCCGCCCAGCACCCGCCCAGCGCCGCCGCCCCGCCCAGCGCCGCCGCCCCCGCCCATTACCCGCCCAGCGCCGCTAATTCCCCGGGAAAAAAGTCGTACCTGGCCGGCGAGTGGAGCAACGGCGACGGCGATTTTGCGGGAGACGCTCCCGCCTCCTTTTCTGCTCTCCAGACGCGCGCGGGAAGAAGAGCGCGGGCAGCAACTTCGCTTTCGATGGTCGTGGCTTGCTCCTCTATATTTGGAGGATGGAGCGACGATATGGCAGTCCTTCTAAATTTAGAGGATGGGGTAGAGAGACCACTGGGAACGTTTTTTTGCCTCACAATCCTCTAAATCTGTTTGGATGGACCTTTAGAGAGACCACTAGGGATGCTCTTATGCATCCAAACCTATGACGTACATGGAGGCTCTTGATTTCACCTTTGTTCCTGCCCTTGACTTTGTCGTGAAATACACAACCGGTCAATTTATCTCGGGCACCCTATGCTAAGTCTGCAAGTTCTAGCTCTTGGAGATGCCAGGGTACTGGTTCATTGTAGACCCGGCCGATGTGGTAGAACAACACATGCTGGCTCTAAGCTCCGACAACATGTACTTATTCGGTTTCATGAATCGGGTCGGTGAGTGGTTCTCCTTCATTGGCGAGCAGGCAAACCTTCCTGGCTCAGCCACAATGACCTGCCACGACTCTTCGGCAACCAAGGCCATGTTGGTATGTTCTCCGTCCCAGTCAACAGGTACATGCATCCACCAATAGGCTCCTGCTCACCAATTACTATACCGCTCGGGTGCCGCCGTCGACACCATGCTCAAGGAGGCCCTTAGGTTCTTCATCCCGACTGTTGGCGACGCCGATCACTTCTCTCGCAACCGAGCGTTGATCTCAACGGCCATCAACACTCACACCTTAGACGATCATGACAAGCGTAGTTTGCTTCACGGTGAACTAGGTTAGGATCTCCTGTGTGCCCCCGTTAGACCATTTAATCCTTAAATTGCCATGCCGTTGGCTGATATACAACCCTTGGTTCATGGCACTTGATGCAGTTGACCAAAGGGCTTGGGGTGAAACCAGTAGGGAAGGGATGTCGGCCCTCCAACCCCTTGTTGAGGTGGGCTCTTGGACTGGACATAGAATGACCTTTAAATGACATGGTCTTTTATGCCGGAATTAAAAAAATTAAATTGAAATTTCATGTACTTAAATTTGTTACTATGGCCCTTGCGTGTCCAAATTTTCATGAAAAAAGTCAACTTGTATATTTCCCCAATAAAAAAAGACAAAGTTTGCTGCTCTAAACAAGCAATAATGTTGGCACTCAACTTCATGTCGCAATATTTTTTTTTGTCTTCTCCATAAAATTTCCAAACAACCAACTCACAAGAACATATACATGTTTAATTGTGTTCACTTGTTTGAAATTCATAAAATTATATTTCCAGATGCAGGAGCATATGCTCTATGGAGCCGAATTGCAATTTGCTTTCCAACCATGAAATTTTGCAAAAGTTTCCTTTTCATTCTAAAACTTCTCTATGGTACAAAATTTACCTTGAAATTTTGGAAAAGTTCACATCTCATCTAACCACTAGAAAACACTTGCTAGAAAAACGAGTGGCACAAAAATCCGTGAATAATACCTAGCTGAAACCGAATATGGATAGGGAGATTCCACCTCATTGAATTCCCCGTCTTTTTTGGCAAAATCTACATTAAGACCCTAAATTAATCCCAAAAAGCGTGCCCATGCCATTTCACTGTACTACAGCCAACAAGTCCCAGACTGCTCAGCCATGTTTACCCCAAGCTCATCCATCCTATTCTCTATTGCACTCGCCCACATCCACAACTCGTCAATATTTCACACAGCTACCGGACCGATGTCAAGCTCATCGCCATCTTTACACCTGCTACCGCTTCAGAGCTTTGTGTAATAGTTGACTACTTTCATGGACCGTGACCACGCATTTGCGATGGCAAAGGGCTTGAATTTTTGTCTAGATTATAGGTTTTTTTTTTTGTAGATTGTACATATTTCCAGCGATGAACATAAGTTTGTGTTGAGGGGAAAATAAAGAACATAATAAATTATTATGTTTGTTAGTATGTCTTAAGGATGTTGTTGGTAGCACAATATTTTCTAGAAATATTCTGGTTCAAAAAATTACAATAGTCTAAAACACTTAAGGTGTTTGGTTCTGACTAATGTTACAATTTTGAAAACCTTGGTATCTCTTATACCAATGTTTTTATTTAAAAAATAGTTTTGGCCCTCTTTTTTATTTCTAAAACTAAGAAACGGAAACAATTGCCCTACTGAAATATCGTGGTTCATGAAAATTGTGAAATCACTAAATACTATTGTGTCTCTAAATAATTTGGCTTTGTAAAACCCTAGCTACCATAAAGCTTGATGTAGAGACCGAGATCATCGTTCTTTGAAAAAAAAGCATAGTGTAAACTATCAAAAAAAAATTAGATGAAAGCGTCAACATCTTTTTTGAGAATTCAATGACATTTTATTCCTCGATAATGTTTACAAGAATACATAGGCCATTTGGAAGGATGACCTAGCCAAATCTGACGTCTAACATTACTACCCACTGCACTATGAGCCATCAAATATGCTTCCGAATTTGAAAGACGGTTCTCATGTTTTCATGTTCGCAGGAGGTCAAGTCGAAGATCATTGTCGTTGTTTATATTTCCTTGAGGACCATACTATATGATCCAGCGTAGGGTTGCTCCATGCTGCTGATGAAGCCAAGATAATCCCATGCCACAACGACTTCTCGGCACGCCATCGCTTCCAAGACTGACGAATCAGAAATCCCTTCTACCGACAGAGTTGAAGCTTTGAGGAAGAGGCCATCCTCCGAACAGGAAACTGCACCCAGGTATCTTGCACTACCTGTTCGTGAGACTGCGGCGTCGACATCCCACAGGTGGTGCAATACAGTTCGAAAGATTTACCTTCACTCCCCCTTGACCTTAACAGGTGTAGGTTTACAGATACCCAGGTCTCTCAAGTAGCTTTCAACAAAGGGGTGAGTTGAGACAAGGCTCTGAAACTCCCCTTCGAAGACCACCTTCCTCCTGGCATACCATTCACCCATAGGTAATCGGTACCCTTGCGAACTGTTCACTTGACAGGAGGAATAACCAATTCTTAGCAGACGGATCCTCGGAGCTCACTAGTGGAAAATGGGGCATCCATCTAAGCCATTGGTACCGGTTCCCTTACGAACCGGTGCCAATGGGGCAATCTGCACCGGTTCGCGGGCTCAGGCGTGCGAGGAGCATTGGCACCGGTTCTTTAGGGGCTTTCGTACCGGTTCGTGTTAGGAACCGGTACGAAATGTCTTCGGCCATCTGTCAGACGCTTGGTGGGGCCCGGGCAGGACCTTTGGTACCGGTTTGTAACACGAACCGGTACCAAAGGGTTCCCCCTATATCATCATCGATCGAGCCCGTCCCTGGTCGTCCCCTGGCCGGCTCCTTTCCTGTTCTTCCTCTCACACACAAAATTTTTGCACCTCTCACACTCCAATAAATCACTAATTTTTCTCCACCATTTTAACAAGAATAAGGGCATTCATCTATCCAACGGTTAGCACTATCATCCTTTCTTCCGGCGTTCCTAATTTTGCACATCTCTTTGGTAGTTTTAACTCGTACTATTTTTCTAGTGCTAGCAAGGTGTTTGATGAAATTCCTAAGTTAGGGATTTTACTTTTTTATAATCAATTTGACCTGATATTATGGTATATTTTGTAGGTTTTAATTAGTATCATCCCCGTCTTACCGCCGTCGATCGCCAGCGTCGTCCCCTAGCCGGCACCGTACAACCTCGGTGAGCCTCTTCTTTTTTATAAAAAAAACTTAGTTTTATGTGATGAACTTGAATATTAATTAAGTTGGTCACTCATATATCCATGATGTTGTGTACTTAATGATTTTTGATATACATATAAAATGCAGATGAGTCGACAATGGATGTACGGTGACCGGGTCCATCCCGAGTTCATTACTGGCATGCATTATTTTCTCAACGTGGCTGAGGCAAACAGGCAGTCGAATGGTTTCATGTATTGTCCATGTAGTTCCTGTAAGAATATGAAGGATTACTCTACCTCGAAGACCCTTCACGTCCATCTGCTGGAGAATGGTTTCATGCCCAGCTATAATTGTTGGACCAAGCACGGAGAAAGAGGGGTTATATTGGAAGACAACGAAGAAGAAGAGGATAGTGACAACTATCCCTTATTCACTGAAGACGGTGGTAGTAGAATGGGGGAAGACGAAGCTGAAGAAGAGCCCATTTTCGATGAGCCGATTTTTGATGACCCGGATGACGATTTGGGTCGGGCCATTCTTGATGCGAAGATGAACTGCGGAAATGAAAAGGAGAGGTTGAAGTTGGAGAAAATGTTAGAGGATCACAACAAACTGTTGTACCCAAATTGCGAAAATGGTCGAAAAAGTCTGGGTACCACGCTGGAATTGCTGCGATGGAAGGCGGAGAATGGTACTTCGACAAGGGATTTGAAAAGTTGCTGAAAATAATAAAGAAGATGCTTCCGGGGAGAACGTGTTGCCCTCTAGCACGTACGAAGCAAAGAAGGTTGTCCGCCCTCTAGGATTAGAGGTGCAGAAGATACATGCATGCATCAATGATCGCATCCTCTACCGCGGGGAGTACGAGAATTTGAATGCATGCCCGGTATGTAGTGCATTGAGGTATAAGATCGGGCGAGATGACCCTGGCGATGTTGAGGGTGAGTCCACCCCCAGGAAGAGGGTTCCTGCGAAGGTGATGTGGTATGCTCCTATAATACCACGGTTGAAACGTTTATTCCAGAACAAAGAGCATGCCAAGTTGTTGCGATGGCACAAAGAGGACCGTAAGAAAGATGTGATGCTGGAGACACCCCGCCGACGGGTCGCGGTGGAGAAAAATCGACAGAGAGTTCAAGTCATTTTCGGATGACGCAAGGAACTTAAGATTTGGTCTAAGTACGGATGGCTTTAATCCTTTCGGGGAGCAGAGCTCCAGTCATAGCACTGGCCGGTGACTCTATGTATCTATAACCTTCCTCCTTGGTTGTGCATGAAGCGGAAGTTCATTATGATGCCGGTGCTCATCCAGGGCCCGAAGCAACCCGGCAACGACATTGATGTGTACTCGAGGCCATTGGTTGAAGAACTTTTAGAGTTGTGGCGTGACGAAGGTGTACCCGTGTGGGATGAGCACGAACAAAAGGAATTTAACCTACGAGCGTTGTTATTTGTAACCATCAATGATTGGCCTGCTCTTGGTAACATTTCGGAGCGGTCAAACAAGGGATACAATGCATGCACACACTCGTTTAGGTGAGACTGATAGTATTTATTTGGGAAACAAGAATGTGTACCGGGGCATCGTCGATTTCTTCCAAAACAACATCACGTAAGAAAGAGAGGAAAGCATTTCGGAGGTGAGGCGGATAACCGAACCAAGCCTACCCGCCCTAATGGGGAAGTTATATATGATATGGTCAAGGATTTAGAAGTGATCTTTGGAAAGGGTCCCGGCGGACAATCTGTTCCGCATGATGTTGACGGACACGTACCCATGTGGAAGAAGAAGTCGATATTTTGGGAGCTACCCTACTGGAAATTCTTAGAGGTTCACTCGCAATCGACGTGATGCACGTGACGAAAAATCTTTGCGTGAACCTGCTAAACTTCTTGGGCGTGTATGGGAAGACAAAAGATACACCGGATGCACGGCAGGACCAGCAAAGTATCCACGAAGGAAACAACCCGAATCCGGAGAAGTATCAAGGTCCTGCCAGCTATGCTCTTACCAAAGAGGAGAAGGAGATCTTTTTTGAAGTCCCGAGTAGCATCAAGGTCCCGTCCGGCTTCTCGTCGAATATAAAGGGAATAATAAACATGTCGGAGAAAAAGTTTCAAAACCTAAAGTCTCATGAGCGCCACGTGATTATGACACAATTACTTCCGGTTGCATTGAGGGGGCTTACGCCGGAAAATGTTCGAGTACCCATTGTGAAGCTATGTGCGTTCCTCAATGCAATTTCTCGGAAGGTGATCAATCCACTTACTCTACAAAATTTACGGAAGGATGTGGTCCAATGTCTAGTCAGCTTCGAGTTGGTGTTCCCACCATCCTTCTTCAATATTATGACACATCTCCTAGTTCACCCGAGTCGAAGAGATTGGCGTTCTCGGTCCTGTATTTCTACACAACATGTTCCCCTTTGAGAGATTCATGGGAGTCTTAAAGAAGTACGTTCATAACCGTGCTAGGCCGGAAGGAAGCATCTCCAAGGGCTATGGAACAGAGGAGGTCATTGAGTTTTGTGTTGACTTTATTCACGACCTTAAGCCGATCGGTGTTCCTGAATCGCGCTATGAGGGGAGACTAGCGTGGAAAAGGCACGCTAGGAAAGAAATCAGCAACGTGTATGGACGGACATTCTTTCACTCAAGCACACTACACGGTTCTACTTAATTCCATCTTGGTGGCTCCGTACAAAGAGGAACACAAGGAGATCTTACGCTCTAAATACCGGAGCAACGTGAAGATTGGATTGATGGAGAACACATGAAGACTTTCGGCGGTTGGTTGCAAACACGTCTCATGAATGTCACCAGATGACGAGCAGCTGTACTTGTTGGCCAAGCAACCATCTTCTACTATATCGACTTTTCAAGGGTACGAGATTAATGGGAACACATTTTACACTTTGGCCCAAGACAAAAAGAGCACCAACCAAAACGGTGGTGTCCGCTTTGATGCGAGAAGATGGCAATGGGAACAAGGTCACATATTATGGGTACATAGAGGAGATATGGGAACTTGACTATGGACCTAATTTCAAGGTCCCTTTGTTCCGGTGTAAATGGTTCAACCTTGAAAGACGGGGTACGGGTAGACCCGCGATGCGGAATGACTACGAGTGGATTTCAAGAATCTTGGGTACGACACCGAACCATTCGTCCTAGCCGAGTGAAGTGGCTCGGGTTTTTTATGTGAAGGATATGTCTAGCAAACCGAAAAAAAGAAAAGAAAGGCAAGAGGACACATCATACGATGAGCCAAAGCGGCACATAGTTCTTTCGGGAAAAAGAAACATCGTGGGAGTAGAGGACAAGACGGACATGTCGAGAAGATTATAATAAGTTTGACGATATTCCACCCTTCAAGGTAAAAATTGACCCAAGCATCATCTTAAACAATGAAGATTGTCCATGGTTGCGTCGCGAGTAAGAAGAAAGGGAAACGAGCGAAGAAAACTCGGAAGACTAGCTAGCTACATATAGGGATCATAACTTGTGTATCTCAATATGGAAATCACTTTTGTGTAATGATGTTCTTGTATGTAAGATATTAACAATGGAGATGGTTGGCTTGTTTTACTAGTTAAGTCACGGGCTTGTATGTAAGATATTAATATAGGGCATGTGCACCAAGGGCATATTCGAGAAGTTCCGCCACGGGAGATTTCCCACGAACGGGCGTCGTGCGCTACATACTTTATCTCATCGAGCGAGAGCGTTCTTATCCTGCCGACAGCTTTACTACCGGTTGCACCCACCAACCGGTACTAAAGGTTACCCACGCGTCCTTATCCCACCGACGGGGCGTCGTGCGCTACATACTTTATCTCATCGAGCGGGCGTCCTTATCCTGCCGACGAGCTTTAGTACCGGTTGCACCCACCAACCGGTACTAAAGGTTTGCCTCGATCTGTCTTCCCGCCTATTTTCTTCCCGCGCTTTCCACCGGTTCCCGCCTCGTACGTCTTCCCGCCATTTTTTCACTATATATATGTAGGCTTGGCCACCATTTACATATCACATCTAGACTCATATACGCAAACCTCATCATTCTCTCCCATGGCTTCCATCGCATCTCTAACCCCGGGAGGCGGAGCGCTTTGCGCCTCGAACTACCCCGCCGCCGGGCTACCGCGTCCCGACCGGCTGGTTGCTAAGCGTCGGAGGCGTACCGGTCCCTCCGGTCCCTCTAGGTGTGGCGCGCGAGATGGCCATCACGAACCACTACTACTTCGAGCTCACGCCGGAGCGGCGGAGGAATCCCCGGTGGCATCCCGAGCTACGGCCCGACTTGGGAAAGCTTCTTCATCAATCGGCGTGAGAGGGCGCTTGCCGAGCACGAGGAGGGCGGCCCGCCTCCTCCGAACTTCAACGAGGCCGGCCGTCGGGCTGTGGTGGCGCGGCCGCACTCTCCCGGGCGTCATGGCCTACCGTGGCCCCCGCTGCGCTACCCTCGGTCCCGGCCACGCGTGCTCACCGCCGACGTTCGAGTACCGCGACCCCGATGCCGGCGACGATGATGACGGCGACTACGACGACTACGGTGGCGAGTACTATAGGGCTAGGCACGAGTATGACCGAATGACTCCAACGGTCAAATCTGGCCATGTATCTTAATTTTCGGTTGAGCTACTTTTAATTCGAGTTCAATCGTAACAAAATTGTATTTCCACCCTTTCTTTCTCGCCTTTTTTCTCCCACGCGCGGCATCGTGGCGGGCAAGTTTCCCGCGCGACGTCGGGCGAGGAAACTTTCCGCGTGGACGAGCGTGCGTGGCGGGAGTAAAGAAAAGAAATAGAAAAGAAAAGAAAAAGAAAAGCAATACAAAAAATAAATAGAAAAGAAATAGAAAATAAAAGAGAAAGAAACAGGGAAAAGAAAAGAAAAGAAACGAGAAAGAAAAATAAAAGCAATAGAAAAAATAAATAGAAAAGAAATAGAAAAGAAAAGAAAAAGAAAAGCAATACAAAAAATAAATAGAAAAGAAATAGAAAATAAAAGAGAAAGAAACATGAAAAGAAAATAAAAGAAACGAGAAAGAAAAATAAAAGCAATAGAAAAAATAAATAGAAAAGAAATAGAAAAGAAAAGAAAAAGAAAAGCAATACAAAAAATAAATAGAAAAGAAATAGAAAATAAAAAAAGAAACGAGGAAAAGAAAAGAAAAGAAACGAAAAGAAAAATAAAAGCAATAGAAAAAATAAATAGAAAAGAAATACAAAAGAAAAGAAAAAGAAAAGCAATACAAAAAATAAATAGAAAAGAAATAGAAAATAAAAGAGAAAGAAACATGAAAAGAAAATAAAAGAAACGAGAAAAGAAAAATAAAAGCAATAGAAAAAATAAATAGAAAAGAAATAGAAAAGAAAAGAAAAAGAAAAGCAATACAAAAAATAAATAGAAAAGAAATAGAAAATAAAAGAGAAAGAAACATGAAAAGAAAATAAAAGAAACGAGAAAAGAAAAATAAAAGCAATAGAAAAAATAAATAGAAAAGAAATAGAAAGAAAAGAAAAAATAAAAGCAATAGAAAATATAAATAGAAAAGAAAAGAAAATAAAATAAAATAATAAATAGAAAATAAATAGAAAAGGAAAGAAAAGAAAAGAAACGAGAGAAGAAAAAATAAACGAGAAAAGAAAAAGAAAAGAAAAAGAAACGACAAAAAGAAAAGAAAACGAGAAAAAGAAAAAAGAAAAACAAAAAAACCTTTGACACCGGTTGGTGCCACCAGCCGTACGAAGGTCTTTCGTACCGGTTGGTGCCACCAGCCGGTGCCAAAGGGGTTCGCTGGTTTACACTTAGCCGCGCGGGGAAATTTCCCCCAAATCACATTCACCTTCGCCGCCGTCCACGCCCTTAGCCGCGGGAGACCGCGCGCGCCGTCCACGCCGCCGCGCGCCACGCCTTCGCCGCCGTCGCGCACCACGCCTTCGCCGCGCGTCCGTCGTCGGCGCCACGTCGTTGCCGTCGTCCACACCGTCGCGCACCACGCCTCGCGGGTATGTGCGGTCGCGCCCCCGTCGCCTTCCTCCCCTTCTCCGGCGCCGTTGGCCGTCGCCGATGCGCCGCCACCGCGCGAGACCGTGGCCACTGCCACTGTGCGCCACGCCGCCGCTGTGCGCGAGACCGTGGAGGCCGTCGCCGTCCGCGCCACGCCGCCGCACACACCACCGATCGACGCCGCACACAAGGTGCTCGACGGAATGGCCGAGCGTCTTGCGGGGCTGTGCGGCGGCGGCGTGGGCGTGGGCCTGGGCGCGGTCGGCGGCAGTGCGCGGGTAGTTCGGCGGCGGCGCACTGCCGTACCCCTGCGGAGGAGGCTGCTGCGGAGAGCTGCGGCTGCCCCATCGCGGCTGCCGGCGGCTGCTCCCCGCCTGCCGTCTTGGGCGCGAGCTGCGGCGGCGGCGTCCGGCGCACTGCGGAGCATGATGTAGGAGGTGAGCGCGAGGGCCGTGGCGGCGGCGTGAGCACCGCCGCGCCGGCGAAGATGCCGTCCTTGAGGACGTAGCACAGCCGAGCGCGCGTCGTTTCCCGCTCCCGGTTGCGTTCGACGCCGCGCCATCCACAAACAGCCCGAAGGCGATCACCGCCGCGATCACTGCACGTTTTAGTCGGTAGCTGATTACTGTCACGCCGCGACATGCATCCGGGCGTGCGTCTTTGAGGCTTTGCTAAAATTGCTCATGTTCTTCGTCAAAATGGCACTATATATTTTACATTTTGGCAAACTTTTATCCTAATTGGGAGAGGGCAATTTCTTTTTTCAAGGTGTGAGTGTGTGATAACCCTCCAATTTTTTTCCTGCGTCCCTATAGTCCCATTAGATAGAGAATGAGAGAGAAAAAAGAGAAATTAGTATTGATGGTCACCGATAGATGGACACGGAAGATAAAAGATCAACAAATTGCTCAACTTGATTACATTGAGTTCTAGTTTATCTCACCTAATTACTCCTATGATGCTCCTCCATCCTCTCGTCGTTCCGTTTACTTTTGCATGTATGCATTATTACAATGAGGGGAGGAGGAGGGGAACGCCGAGTCCTTAGCGCCGAGTACGTAGGCGGTGCCGCCGCGACATAGAGAGAAGAACGAGAGGAGGAGCGCCGAGTGTTAGGGTTAGTGTCGAGAAAAGAGAGAAGATCGAGAGGAGGAGGGGGAACGCCGAGACCGTGGCCGTGGCCGAGTCCGTGGCGGTGCCGCCGCGACATAGAGTTAGGGTCGAGAAATAGGAGCGCCAAGTATTAGGGTTAGGGTTATTGCTTTCTTCATTTCAATTGTTATCCATCTAGCAATCTGTTATATGATCATGACAAGATGAATGAAATATAATTGCTTTCTTAATTTTGTAGTGACATTGAGCTATGGCGGACGGCACCTTCGTCCGAGATGAGGAGGGGAAGAAGCGGTGCAGAAATTGATATATGAGAGTGCCCGTGGGGCTGATGGAGATGAAACAGATTTTGCCGACTTTACGAATGATTTCGGCGAGGGACTTGAGTCCGAACAAGTTAGAAGAGACAACGAAGTTTCCATAACAAACTCCGCTGAGGTGTATATTTATGTATCAAGTCTATGTTCATATCACTAGATGCATTCATTTATTTGTATTTCACTTATTAACGAATAATTTTTCTATTAGCCTTACGGAACATCGAGCAAGTACTGTTAAAACAAAACGAGGCCCGACGCGAGTTCTAAAGGGCGAGGGTAGGTTAGCCCTCACGGCATTTAAGGATAATGGTGAACCGGTGCATCCCAAAGATCATTGCACCAAATTTACAAGTCAAGCTGGAGTTCTTGTTAGGGACCATGTACCGATCGGCATTCGAGAGTGGCATAAGCCGAAGAAGCGGACAATGAAGCTAGTTATGTCAACGACGCGATGAAAAAGTTTCTTTGGGATACTCTGCTGACACGCTTCAGCCTACGGAAGACATGACGGAAGGCCGGAAAGAATAAAGTCAAGGAATGGACTCTCAAGAAGATGGCCATACAATTCCGGACTTGGAAGAAAAATTTATGGGACAAATATAAGAATGAAGATCCGGTATTCGATGATAATCTAGTGAAGATAAAGGATCAACGGCAAGAATTTAAGAGGTATAAGCAATCGTCTACTTTTGTGTCTCGATCGGTCACAAATAAGAAAAATGCTTGCAAAGAAGACAATTTGGCATCATATGGGGTCGGGTGGCTACAAGGCTGCCATTCCGAGGTGGATAGCGTATGAAAATGAGCTGATGGCTGCAGGAATCACTCCACGAGACATGGGACTGGCCCGAACGGTCCAAGTTACGGTTGTTCGCGCATGGGGCAGGGTTGGACCCAAAGACAGGGCTGATCGTTGCGGAGGGAAAATGGAAGGAAAAGATTGAGCAAATCGTACCGAAGCTTGTAGCTGCAATTGAACGAGGTTCGAAAGGGAGAGTACATTCCCGATAGAGAGAATGACGAGCTGACACTCGCTACAGGGAATCCTGAACACGTTGGACGGGTACGAGCTCGCCTGGGTCTCACCATGAAGGAAGCGTTCCCGAGTCCGCTGACACTTATAGAAGCCGTTCGCGGAAGAAGAAGAAGGATGCCGACATTGTAACGGAATTGTTAACTAGGGTGGAGGCGCTTGAGAAAAATCAGAGGCCACCGACCAGCCGATGTTCCTACGGGATCCTCAAGCCGATGCCGCCCCATCTCGGCGAAGAAGCGAGTGTGGGTTCCACGCATCTTGACGGATGTGGAGGAAGCTACCCGTGGATTATGTCACGGAGAAGGCAGTTGCGAGCTCTATATGTTATTCGAGAACCGCGTACGGTAAGGTGGCGGTCGGTTATGTTTACCCAAGTGAAGAAGGAGCAACGCACCACCATATGCCCATTCCACCTGGTTTGTGTTCGTGTCGGGGTGGATGAAGTTGTTCCGGCTTTTGAATCGGTGGAGCTTGATATTCCTAGAGGTGACGATGAGAGGACACTTGCCGATGTCAAGCACGGTTTCGCCCTATGGCCGAAGAAGTACGTCGTCCTTACGCAAAGGCCACCGGACTCCTCATAGCAGTCCACATGAGCATCAAAGGCCTTCGACTCCTCCTCCTAGCGGTCCACATGAGCAGCAAAGTCCATACCTACCGAGAGGGACCCCGGCATGAGTCCACCACCTCGAGATCCTCCGCGTAAGACAGCGCACTGGTAAGCGGAATGGTACGCCGCCTAAGAAGAGATCTAGAAAGGAGAAACCACTGCCGCCTATTGAGAAGTTACCTTGGGAAAAAACTCCCGAGGAAAACCGGGAAGCCGTTGAGTCCCGGCGGAGGGCCTTTTTGCTAAGAAAGAGCCGGAGATACCTTTTGAGAAGACACTAGATCCGGTGAAGGTTTATCGTACGGTCGAGAATACGTATAACCACGAACCATCGCCGCCATCGACTATAGGCGTTCTATTGAAAGGTCGTACGACCAAATGATGGAGGCGAAAAACCCCACTACCAGCTCGGGTATCGGGGAGATAAAAGGGATACACCAAGTCTACCGGCTCGGAGAACAACCCGTTAAATCGGTCCCCCTCTAAAGGTGTTTGACGAGAAGGCCGTTCAAAGTTCTCGACAAATCTCAACCGATTACGCCATGGCTAAGGTAGTATATCAATATGTTCAAGGGAAAGATTTGGTCGAGAATCTCGGCAAGCTACCAACAAGTATGCGTAACTTGCATACGTGGTACGGTGTTGCCGCAAAGGGAGGGATGGAGACTATCATGGTGCGAGTTAAGGAAGAGCACTACTTCCAAGAATACTCGTGAGCGTTGACTTCTCCGAGCTTTTCCGGTTATACAATCTTCGGGCCCTCGACAAATCTATCGTCGAGTTGCTATTGTGCGTAAGTGATTTATTTATATAATTTGAGAAGTCTTTAGCTCAGCTCCTTGATTATACGCAAATTATAATCTTTTGTGCGCTATGTTATGCGAGATTGAAGATGCTCGAATGCAAAAGGGATGAAATCAAGGACATTGGGTTCATTGACCGGACACAATGCATGTCAAGACCATAGAAGAACCCCTCTATAACGAGGGATACACCGGAGACTTTGCTAAGGTTTTTGAAGCGACAACGTGACAAAAAGACAATACTTTGGCCTTACAACTTCCGGTGAGTGTTACTCTCTTATAACACATTCTATTTTGCTCACTTATATATATGACACTACATATTTAAACGTGCGCAGGTTTCACTTTATTCTTATCGTCATTAAAATGTACGAAGGAGAAGTTGAAGTCTTTGACTCACTAACCAAAGAGCCTATACAATACAAGTCTTGTTTTCTTATGCTCAAAAGGTAATTCAAATTCTTATCGGTTTTTTTGTTAGTTTCACGATATCAACTGATTGATAACTCTTTTGTGCATTTTCTTTTGTCGGGCAGCGTATGGGAAACTTTCATCAAGGAAGATCAGTCCCATGATTGGAAACCGAAGCGATATGGCGTGCGAACAAAGTAAGTAGTACTACCTAGGTCCACACACCTTTATCATACTTCATTATTGTTTGACTGAATTATATTCTTGTACGAAATGCGCAAAACAACCACCGGGGACTAATCTATGTGGATACTACGTTTGCGAGTACATCCACAGAATTGTCGACGAGAGAGCGAATAATGAAAGAAATAGAGAGAGTACGAAAATAATATTCACAAATTTATTTTCTTACCATAAGTTGTGCTGAGTTTCGGTAATAATTGTTTGATTTGTGATTTGATATAACACACATAGCTCATGTATTCATCTTATTCTTTTACGAGTTGAGAAGAAAGCGGGAGAAGATCGGAATCGAGGAGCGCTTCAAAGCAATCGGCGATGAATTGGCGGGATTTTTCCTTCGGAAGTCATACCACCATCGGAGAGTACCACTATGCATAAAGATCTTCTCCGGCTCCTCGATTGCTTTGTGTGTATATATAGTTTGACTCGGAGTGTACCACTATGGTACATGTGTGTAATAGATCGATCGATCTTCATGCTTGTACTATGGTGCATCGACTTGATTTGCATCGGAGAGTACTACTTATGCAATTACATGTGTGTTATATTATATGCACCAACTTTATATGCATCACCTTGATCTTCATGTACTACGTAAACCCAAACGCATTTCCGGTGCATCGACGCGATATGAACGCTCCGATACCCCTAAACCCCTACAGAAACCCTAAACCCTGAATTCTGCCGCGGCAGAGATTCTCGAATTTTCCTGCCGAGGCAGCCTACCTTTGCCACCGGTTTGTAGTACAAGCCGGTCCGAAGGTCCATCGACGTGCGCTCTCACTGGGCGCCCACGTGAGAGGGCCATCTATACCGGTTCGTAAGGAACCGTGTAGGAAGGGGGGGCCTTTTGCACGGATATTTTATACCGGTTGCTAAGCCGTGCAAATGGCCCTCCGGAACCGGTATTGATCAGCGTTTTCCACTAGT